>NC_044990.1:55909388-56209388 GCF_008728515.1 Papio anubis | reverse complement strand
GTTTCTGTTGGCAAGCACAGCCATGAAGACATTGCCTTTACTGTGTGGCAGCCTTGGCAGAGGTCCCCACATGTGGTCTATGACTATCCACTTTCTGTTGGTGCAAATGTGGCAGGCATGACGACACAGCCACGATGCTGCTTCCTGATCCCTGGACCACAGTTAGTGCAGTGTGTTAGTGGGGCCAACAGTTCCAGTGGCAGCTTCAGATTCCCCACATCCCTGTCTCTGGTCACGTTAGCAGATCCCCTGGCAGGCCAGGTCTGTGCTGGTATGCTAGGGGCTGTTCTCAGAGGCCCACCCTAATTGGGCCCGCTAGTCCTCCCAGTGATCTTGTAGGCACTAAATTCCTCTACCAAATTCTGCTTACGTAAAGGATGCAAAATTATAGCTATATAGAAGGAATCAGTTCTGGTGTTCCGTAACACTGTAGGATAACTACAGTTAACAATAATATATTTTTTATATAGTTTCAAATAGAAGGAGGATAGTGAATGTTTTGTAACACAAAGAAATGATAAATGTTTGAGATGATGGATATGCTAATTACCCTGATCTGATAGGTGCTGAAACACCACCACGTACCCTCTGAATATGTACATTTATTTATCACTCATAAAAATAAAAATAGGGCAGGCAAGGTGGCTCATGCCTGTAATCCCAGCACTTTGGGAGGTGGAGGTGGTAGGATCACTTGAGGTCAGGAGTTCAAGACCAACCTGGATAACATAGCCACATATTGTCTCTACAAAAAAAAATGTTAAACTTAATGGATATGGTGGAGTGTGCCTTTAGTCCCAGCCACTCAAAAGGCTGAGGAGGGAGGATCACTTAAGCCCAGGAGGTTGAGGCTGCAGTGAGCCACGATTGTATTACTGCCCTCCATCCTGGAGTGACAGAGTAAGATCCTCTCTCTAAAAAATAATATAAATGAAAAAATAAAAATAAAAAAAAAATCTGCCCTAAAAACCCTAATTAGTGCTAGGGTTAACTGGCACTGAGCCTGGCTAACAGAATTAGATATCATTCTTGCCTTCACATCTTCCCTCAGAGAGATCTAGCTCCCCACTCCTACTTTGCATGAGCTATGAGGCCCTCCCCAAATTGGCTCCTGCCCAGCCTTCAGCTTCGTTTCTTACACCACTTCCTTATACCCTACAGTGCAGCTAAATTAAACCAATCCCTGATTGACCTAGCAGTGTAACTTCAGTTCCTTGCACACACCATTCCTTTGTACATACTGCTCTCTCTGTGAGAAATGCCCACCAGCCTTGTGCCTGCTTCCACTCTTGGCTCTCTTTAATTTATTCTCATATAAAGGTAGAGTAAGTTTTTTAATTTGCTCAACTCACTCCTTTTGAACTGGGTTCAAATCCAAATTCTGCCACTTAAGAGCTCTGCGCCCTGGCGTAAGTTAACCTTTCTGCACCTGAATCTCTCCATCTTTAAAATGGAGATAATAATAGTATTTACTTCCAGCAGGCTGTGTGAGGATCACACAAGTAAAACGTTCTAAAGAGCTACACAGAGTATCTGGCACATAGGAAAAGCATTATGTGCTGGTATTATTAAGAAATCATTTCCCATTGAATTTGAAATAAAGTTCAAAGTGCTTCATGTAGCCTTGAGGTTCCACAGGATTTTCCCTCTGCTTCTTCCTCCAACTCAGCTCTTACTTCTTTCCCCTTAGCCAGGGCTGGCTTCACTGGTGTGCCACCTACACGGTACGTGGGGGCCCATGCTTAGGAGAGTCCCAGGCTTGGTTTAATACTCTACTGTCACCATCCTGAAATTCTTAATATGTTTTCAACAAGGGGCCCTGCAATTTCATTTTGTGCTAGGTCCTACAAATGATGTCACCAATGCTGACACCAGCACACTGAGGTCCCGCCATCCCAGCCTTCTGTTGATCCCTCAGATACCCCAAAATCTTCCTCATCTGTGCCTTTCTCCTTCTCTTCACTTGATTAACTCCTGTACATTTTCAGCTTAAATATCCTTTCCTCAGAAGAAGAGGTCCCAAGGATGATTATTTAAATGGGATACCTTCAGAGAACCCCCACTGAAATAATCCTTTTTCTCTTCCTCTCATTTCCTACCATTCTATATCTCAGCCCCTACTTTTTCCTTTGTAGAAAGGAAATAGTATTTTGCTTATTTGATTTGAACCTTTCTCACTAGAATCAGGAATGTAATTTCCATGAGGATAGGAATCATGCCTGACTAATTGGCTATTACACCCTCTGCATCTAGTACAAAACCTAACAAAAGTAGACCCTCAATAAATATTTGTTGAATGGATAAACTCAGGGCCTAGTGTAAAATAATAACACTTAGGTTACCTGGAAAACCTTCTTATCCCATCAAAGTTGATCATTTCCTCTGTCCCAAAACCACTCTGTGTATCTTTTTCTATCTTTTGTCGACACAATGCTGCATTGTTTATATGACTGTTCTCTCTGAATTTCAGAGAGCCTAAAAGTCTGTATATGATCTCTTCTCCCCAGTCCCAGGCTGACACTTCAATTGCACATACATAGATTAGGTATAATACTAGGGGTCCTTA
Source organism: Papio anubis (assembly GCF_008728515.1). Lineage (NCBI taxonomy): Eukaryota > Metazoa > Chordata > Mammalia > Primates > Cercopithecidae > Papio > Papio anubis. Next base: position 56,206,822 of record NC_044990.1, on the reverse strand, counting down.
TACTGCCTAGAAGAATGGTAAAGGTAAAGATTAATGCAGATGCAAATTGTAATTTCTTGGGTAACCACTAAAAGAATAGCAAAAGACAATTAGGGTATAATTTTCAAATTAGTAGGAAATTAAAACAGAATGATAAAGCCATCTAAAGTAAGACCAAAATGGAAACCAAAGGAACAGATACAACAAACAGAAAGCTCATAAAAAGGTGACAGATTGAAATCTAAATATATTATTGATTACTTTAAATACTAATGGTTTAAATGATGAAGTTGAGTCCACAATTTTCATACTAGATTTTTAAAAAAATCAACAAACTATATGATGCTTAACATAAGAATTCTAATAGTTTGAAAGTAAAAGTTTAAAAAATATACATTATATAAGCACAAAAAGAAATCTGATGTGTTTAAAATTCAAAGTCCTTAACATAGTCGTGATATCAGAAAAGTAGATTTCAAGACATTAAAAAAAGATAAAGAATAGTTCCATTGATAATAGGTCTACTTTGCCAGGAAGATAAAACATGTTAAATATGTATACACTAAAGTCATACGGTGTATGTCAAAAAAACATAAAGCAAATTTGACAGAACTGTAAGGGGAAACAGTTACATTCGCCATTATAGAGGGAGGTTTTATCACAACTCTTGGAAATAGAATAAGTATATACAACATTGGATTGTAAGACATGACATGATCTGACCTCTAATTCCTGAAAGCTTCACCAGAGATTTATCACATATTTAAGGGAAAAATAATTCCAATATTACACAAATTCTTCCAGATAGAAAAAGACAAAATATCCCCAACTCACTCTGTGAGATTAATGCTATCATCATTCCAAAGCTTAATAGAGACGGTTTTTAAAAAAATTATAGACCAATTTTATTCATAAAATTGAACAAAAATCCTAAGCATTAGAAAATCAAATACATCTCTCTTTAAAAAATCACAATCCTAACTAAATTGGGTATATCTCAATAATTCAAAGTGGATTCAACATTTGAAAAATCTGTGTCAAAGTCAGCATATTACCAGATTAAATGAGATAATCATTTTAATCTACTACTAACAATAGATTATTAATAGAATCATATTTTATAGATGCAGAAAAAATCTGTTAAAATTCACATTCTTTCACAATAAAATAATACTATTAGCAAATTTAAAACTAAGGGCAAAATAGAAAACTTTTTTTCTGAAAATAGCAAAGAGAGAAAGATACCTTTTATTATATATTTAATATTGCATCAAAGACCATAGACAAGAAAGAAAAATATATACAAATAGGAAAGGAAGAAATAATCTAACACCCATACGTTTGACTGTATATACAGATACAGTTTCTATGTATTCTAAAGACAAGCTAATATAAACCAACATAAATTTAAGGTTGTTGAATAAAACATTAAAAAGAAACCACTAGAGATAAAATTTTTTAAAATATCATTTATAATGGCATAAAAATCAAATAGTTAGAAATTAATCTGGCAAGATTTCTCCATAGAAAACCTATACAATTTTAATACTACATTTAAGAATACTTGAATCAGTAAGAGGTAGACCACATTCACAAATTATAAGACTTGAAACTGTAAAGATTCAATTTCCCCCAATTGAATGCAAACTCAATCAAAATTCCAATAGGATATTTTTCTTGAACTTGACCTGCTTGCTCAAAAATGTATACGGAAATACAAAGAGACAAGAATAGTCAAAACACTCTTAAGCAAAAACAAGGGAGCAGGATTGCTCTGCTATTTAGAAAATCTTATATAAGGCTACGGTGATTAAAACAATATGGCTCTGGTGCAAAAATAGACAAGTCCCAAACAGACAAATATAAAGCTATGACAAAGAGCAGTGGGGGTAAGGATGAAGTTTGTCAGTGTTACTGGGACAATTAAACATGCAGATGGAAAATATAAAATACAATTGTAACCATACTTTATACAATAGGCAAAGATCAAATCCAGGCAGATTACAAATTTATAGGAGAAAAGTAAAATAACAAAACTTCTAGAATAAAGGAGAATGTATTCATGATCCTAGGGTAAGGAAATATTCCTTAAACAAGACACAAAAGAGTAACCTTAAAAAATGGCAAATTGTACTATACTAAAATAATTATATTTATCAAAACTCTCTATTAAGGGAAATAAAAGTCACGCTACATAGTGGGAAGATATTTTTATAACACATATAACTGAAAAAAGGACTACAGCAGAATATATGAAGAACTACTGCAATTAGCAAGAAAACCCCAATAGAAAAATAAGCAAAAGATCTGAACAGGAATTCATCCAATAAATGAATGAAAAGGAAAAGGTACTGGTCTTACTGGCAACCAGGGAAATGCAAATTAAAACCACAATGAGACATTGCTACACACCTACAGTTTTAAAAGTTAAAGACTAACAATATCAAGGATGAACAGCAAGGATATACTGGAATTCTCATACACTGCTGGCAAAAACGTAATATCATACAGTTATTTTAATTGGCTGGGATTATCTGGTAAAGTTAATGGAAATGTTTTACAGGAGGCTTTTATAATTAAGATGGTCCCAATCATCTTCACCTCCAGCATTCACATTTTTGTGTCATTCTCTCCCCATGAATAAGGGCTGGACATAGTGGCTGGCTTCTAATGAACAGATTATGGCAAAAGTGATGAGACCTCACTTTCAAGATTACATTTAAAAGGCCTTAATTTCCATCTTGCTGGATCATTCTGATGAAGCCAGGTGCTAGTTTTTGACCTGCCCAAGGAGAGTTCCACATGACAAGAGACTATGAGAGCAGCTTCTGTTGACAGCACACAAGGAAATGGGTTCTGCCAACAACCACAAAAGTGAACTTGGAAGCAGATTCTTCCACAAGCAAGCTTGAGATGACTGCATCCTTGTAAGAAACCCTAAGCCAGAGAACCCAGCTAAGCCATTGCCAGATGCCAGACCCACAGAAACTGAGAAAATATTGTTTTAAATGACTAAGTATTGTGCTAACTTGTTACACAGCATTAGCTAACTAGTACAAGTGTAAACCATGCTAGATTGTCTGTATTAACCCAACACAACAACTACCCTCCACATAAGAGAACAAAGCATCCTCTCTCCTGTGTGAGTTCCAGGTTGTTATCCATGGTATCTCCTGTGAGCAACTCACATGAGATAAAGGGCCTAAGTGCCCTAGATCTCAGTCCTGTGTCCTCTCCTATCCACCTGAACTCACTTTGGTGATCTCTGCCAGAACCATGGCTTTTTGAACCTTCTCCCAGCCATAGCCTTCCCCATATCTGTTATCCTCCTAGTTGATCAGCCCAAAACCCTTGGAGTTTTTCCTCAATTGTTAACACAGCTCATCCAATGCAATGGTTCATCCAAACCAAAGAAATCTTATGGTTTTATTTCCAGAATATATCTAAAAATCTGACCACTTTACCATCTCAAATGCTACCACACTGGTTACCACACTGGTTCAATTCTTCATCATCTCATTTGAAAGACTGAAATACTTGAATTCATTTTGCTGGCATCTACATTTGGCCTCCTACAATCCATCCTCACCAAGTGCCAGGTTAATGCTTTTTAAAATAAGTCAAATCCCGTACTCTGCTGCCCAAACCCACGCAACTGCTTCCTGTTTCAGAGTAAAGTCGAAGTCCATTTGTAGCCCACCATGTCCTACCTGGCCTTGCCCCATCACCTTTCTGAACTCATCTCTATAGCTTTACTCTTTGTTCCCTGTTTGTAGACACATTGGCCTCCTTGCTATTCCTCAAACACACAGGCATGCTCCACCTTACAGCCTTCACACAGGCTATTCCCTCTTTTTTAGCAGCTTTTCTCAAAGGGAATTCTGCAAATCATCCAGAGGGCTCATTCAATAGATCTGGGATGATGCTTGAGAATATGAGTTTCTAACAAGTTCTCAAAAGGTGCTGCTGGTGTGAGAACTACACTTTGGAACCACTGCCCTGGGACATCCACTCTCTATAATGTATTAGATTCTTTCCTGTGCATTTAGAGGGATAATAATAGTTATAAACCCTCCTGGGAAGAACTGTGAAAATAGTCACTTCAACTATTTCATGTTCTATACAACTCCAGATGAAAAAGGTTGTGAAACATCTTCAGGATTAACTCTCCATCGTCAAGACTCTGCTCATACTAGCTCCTTAATGATATTGAAGCGGCATCATTTGTCTGCGGCAACACCCGAGGTTCGTTGTCTCACACTAAGAAAAATGAAGACCACAAGGTGTGGGTTTAAGAGCGGAAAGTTTAATAGGTGAAATAAACAAAAGAAAAGCTCCCCCATGTAGAGGGAGGGGGATTCCGAATGGATCACCCTGTTAGCAGCGGGATGCGGTTGGTTTTATAGAGGGGCTTGAGGAAGTGATGTCTGATTTACACAAGGCCCAAGGGAATGATTGGACGAGGTGTGACATTTACATGGTCCTCAAAGACGCTGGCCATCCCACCCCAATCTTTTGTTATCCAGATGGGGTTTCTACCTGGCCAACGCCATGACACCTGCACATGTGGTGACAAGGAAAAGGGAAGAGAAAACCTTCATGTTGAATGCTTCTGGCACAGCTGCCAGCATTCACGTATGCAAGCTTCCGGCTTGCTTACCTATGCCTGCAGCTTGATTTTCCAGGCTGCTTTTTGTTAGAAAAGAAATGATTTGGGGGCTGCCTTTCATTAAAAGAAAAACCTTACCAAAGACTCCTGTACCCTCACTAACTGCCTAGTTTCTTTTTAACTCCTATATTAATATCTACTAAGGTGACCCTTTTAATAGTGTGATCTCTCCCCACCCCTATTTTCTCTTAACTCCTCTTGCCTTGATCTCCTTTTTTCTCCCACAGAACTTATGACCTAACCTGCAGTGATTTTCTTACCTGTTTATGGTTTATGTTCTCTCCCCAACAAGAATGTAAAAGCCAAGATGAAGGGATCTTTGTTATTTTATTGCAAGGGCTAAGCAGACTTTTTTGAATATAAATCAAACATTTGAATGAAGAATGAATTGAATCCTTTAATTTTCTCTGCAGAATAAAAAGTGATTTTTAAAAAAAATATACCAGCTACATGTGTTCCTTGGAAGAGAGCACAGTTGTGGGGAAAAATAAGACTTTTGAGTCAGATAAACCTGGATTCAAAGATTAGCTTCACTATTCACTAGCTAAATGTTTACCCAAGGCGAATGTCACTAATATGGTCTGTATATTTTGTCCCCTCCAAATCTCATGTTGAAATGTAATCCTCAGTGTTGAAAGCGAGTTTGTGGGAGGTTTCTGGTTCATGGGGCAGATTCCCTCTTGAATGGCTTGGTGTCCTCCCCAGGCTAGTATGTTCACACGAGAGCTCTAAAGAGCCTGGCACCTCCTCCCTTTCTCTTGTTCCCTCCCACCATGTGATACACTGACTCCCCCATTTGCCTTCTGCCATTACTGTAAACTTCCTGACTCCTCACAGGAAGCTGAGCAAATGTTGGCACCATGCTTCCTGTACACTCTGCAAAACTGTGGGTCAATTAAACCTCTTTATAAATCACCCAGACTCAGGTATTTCTTTATAGCAATGCAAAAAATAAACACAGACAATTAGTACTGAGGAGTAGGGCATTGCTATAAAGATACCTGAAGATGTGGAAGTGGCTTTAGAACAGGGTAAAGACAGAGGTTAGTTTGGAGGGCTAAAGACAGGAAGATGAGGGAAAGTTTGGAACTTCTTAGAAACTGTTTGAATGGTTGTGACCAAAATGCTGATAGAGATATGGACAGTGAAGGCCAGGCTGAAGAGGCCTCAAATGCAAATGAGGAACTTATTGGGAATTGGAGTAAAGGTTCCCCTTGTTGCTCCTTAGCAAAGAGCTTGCTGCATTGTGCCCATGTCCTAGGAATCTGTGGAAGGTTGAACTTAAGACGACTTAGGGTATCTGGCGGAAGTTTCTAAGCAGCAAAGCGTTCAAGAAGTGCTATGGCTGCTTCTAACAGCCTATAATCAGATACAGAAGCAAAGAGATGACTTAAAAGTCAGAATATATAAAAGGGAAGCAGATCATAAAATTTGGAAAAGTCAGCCGGGTGCAGTGGCTCACACCTTGTAATCCCAGCACTTTGGGAGGCTGAGATTGGCAGATCAACCTGAGGTCAGGAGTTCGAAAATAGCCTGGCCAACATGGCAAAACCCAGTCTCTACTTAAAATACAAAAATTAGCCAGTGTGGTGTTGCATGTCTGTAGTCCCAGCTACTCTACTCTGGAGGCTAAGGCAGGAGAATAACTTGAACCCAGGAGGTGGAAGTTACAGTGAGCTGCGATCATGGCACTGCACTCTAGCCTGGGCAACAGAGCAAGATCTGTCTAGAAAAAAAAAAAAAAAACAAAAAAACCCCCCAAAAAACTGGAAAAGTCACAACCTGGCCCTGTGGTAGAGAAGGAATCCAAGTGGCCTGTGGAGCAACCACGTGAGAGATTAGCATGACAGAAAAAGAGCCAAATGCGAATATCCAAGAGAACGGGGAAAAGGCCTCAAAGGTATTTCAGAAATCTCTGAGGCAGTCCATTGCATCACAGGCTCAGGAGCCCTATGGCGGAAGAATGGTTTAAGAGGCCAGGCCCACTGCACGGTACAGCCTCAGGGTATTGTTCCCTATATCCCAGCTAATCTGGCCCCTGCCTCAGCTCAAAGGGCCACAAACACATCTTGGGCTGCCTCTTTAGAGGGCAATTCATAAGCCTTGGTGGCTCCTACATGGTGTTAAGTCTGAAAATACACAGAATGCAAGAGTGAAGGAGGCCTGGCAGCTTTCATCTAGTTTCAGCGGATGTATCAGAAAGCCTGGGTGTCCAGGCAGAAGCCTGCCACAGAGGCAGAGCCCTCACAGCAGCCTCTACCAGGGTAGTGCTAAGGGGAAATGTGGAGTTGGAGGCCCCCTGCAGAGCTGCCGCTGGGGATGGCCTAGTGCAGCTGTGGGAAGGGGGTTGCTGCCCTTCAGACCCCAGAATGGTAAAGGCACTGGCAGTTTACATCCTGAGCCTGCAAAAACTGCATGCACTCAACTCCAGCCTGTGAGGGCAGCCACATGAGCTGCACCCAGCAAAACCACAGAGGCAGAGCTGCCCAAAGCCTTGGGAGCCCACCCCTTGCACCATTGTGTCCTGAATGGAGGACATGGGGTCAAAGGAAATTATTTTGGAGCTTTAAGATTTAATGACTACCATGCTGAGTTTCAGACTTATGTGTGGCCTGTTGCCCCTTTCTTTTGGCCAATTTCTCCCTTTTGGAATGGAAATGTTTGCCCAATGCCTGTACCATCATTGTATCTTGGAGTAAATAACTTGTTTTGATAATACAGGTTCATAGGTGGAAGAAGATGAGTCTCAGATGAGACTCAGGACTTTGGACTTGTTGTTGGAATGAATTAAAATTTTGGGCAACTGTTGGGAAGAGAAGATTACATTTTGCAATCCAAGGAGGGCATGAGACTTGGGGGCCGGAGCACAATGATATGGTTTGGATATCTGTCCCCTCCAAATCTCATGTTGAAATGTGACCCCCAATGTTGGAGGTGGGGCCTGGTGGAGGGTGATTGGATCACGGGGCCAGATCCCTCATAAATGGCTTAGTGCCATCTCCTGGGTGATAAGTGAGCTCTCACTCTGAGTTCGCACAAATCTGGTTGTTTTTTAAAAAGTGTGGAAACCCCACCCCACCCCTTGCTGTCCCTCTCGCCATGTGATGCACCAGCTCCCCCTTTGCCTTCTGCCATGACTATGAGCTTTCTGAGGCCTCACCAGAAGCCAAGCAGATGCTGGCACCATGCTTCCTGTACACCCTGCAGAACCATGAGCCAATTAAACCTCTTTTCTTTATAAATTACCCAACCTCAGGTATTCCTTTATAGTGATGCAAAAAACTGACAGATAGTCACCTCTGTGGGACTTGTGTCTTCATCTTTAAAATGGTGATAATAGTAGGTGAAAGTTAGACCTAGATAAATGTATATAAAACATCTTGCACAGTTCTTTTGACTGAAGGGATGCTTAATAAATATTACTTCCCTTTTCATATCTCAACTCCTCTAGGTCACATTCCACTTAAAGTGCAAGTTATTTAAACAAACATTCCTTTTAGTTCTAGACACAATTACATACAAAGGTATACTTTAAAAAAACTAAAAACCTCTAATGACTATAGGTAGAACTCCGTTTTAAAACCTAACATAAAAACTTTGCCTAAACTTCCCACAGTACCTTCAAGTAAAGTTTTCCAACATTTATCAAATAGAATAAGGCTAGCACTTTGCTATTTTACTGACACTGAGAAAGTATTTCAATTCAACTCCTACAAAATAAAATAAAATCTCCGCTGACAATGTTCATCTGTAAATGTGTTTCTCAGCGACATGCTGCGTGAGTTTTAGTGTCCTCTTTAAATGAACCTAAACGTCACTGTAAATCTACCTAACTGATGTAAGAAAATCACACATTTCTTATCAGGAATATTTGGGAAAAGAAAAATAATTTTATGAATGTGAATATTCTAAGTCTACCTGCTTGAGATATAAATGCCCTGCATGAGAACAGGGTATGAATAACCATTTTCACAATTGTAGTGAAACACATGTGTAGTTATACTGTTTATGCTGCACATTCATGCATGACCTGGTATTGCTGAAATAGAGTCTTTATTTCTGAACATTCCAAAACAGCAGTGTACACAGTAACAAATATTAAGTTATATGCCATAAGAAAGCATTCATTAGTGCAAATGGATTTTGTAAAAGGTCTATCAAAAAGATTTATTTGCTTTAAAATGCATTCATTTCCAGAAGCATTGTTAATAAAACATTACAGTTTCATCCTTTGTAATAAAGTATTGAAAATCAATTGTGGTACAGTAGCAAACATTGCAGGTATTAAGTGCAATGAGCTCATGATGCCGTTATAAATATGAAACCCATGTATGACAATAAATTAACAATGAAAAAGACAGGACCATTTAATTCTGCTGTCTGGCTATCTCCTTGCAATGCTTCAAATTATGTTGTGCTCATTCAACACAAAATTATGTCTCTCAAATTGCATGATGTGTTTTTGCTGATATATCCCTAGAGCTAAAAAAATAGTACCTTACCACAAAAATATTTTTATGGCACAAAAGTTAAGTTGTTCCATAGTGGTTCACATAGGTGTAAAAAGAAATAGGCACAAAAAATAAAATTCCTGTAAACTATAAAAAAGTAAATTTCAAAGCATACATTATAGAACCTAGTTGTCAATATGCAATGTATTAAAATACAGAACATGTAATGGAAAGATGTTTAGAACACGTAAGTAAATTGAACAAGTTACTTTAAAAAACTCATATGGCAAAGCATTATTGATACATCTCAATTCTCTCAAAAAGTATTCAGGTACAGAGCAGTTCTACAAAAACTTCCTAGATCTAAGTGTCACAATACTGCAACCATGGGTTTGAGACTGTTGCAGTATCTCAGGCAAATATTTAAGTGCAATAATTAGTCTCTGGTGACTGGTCCATTGAGAAACAATGCAGTAAATATATTAAAACACAAAAGGGAAAGAATATCCCAACATCCACTGCTACCCAGCCAGCTAGGTAACACAACCCTCATTTTTACTTCTTTCCCATTTCTCAAGGGTACATAAAACTGCATCAGTAGCAACCATCTCTCCAATTTCCATCCCTCAGAGTGCTGAGTGAAGACAGAGGCTTTGGAGGCTGAAGAAAACTAAAAAGAGACAAGAAAAACACAGAGAGATTGTTAATAATCCTGTGAGTCACATTACTTACTTTGACCTACTCTCCCATCTATGCTCCTCCACTGCAGTAATGAGAAGCCATTGGCAGTATCTCAAGTGTACCTTGTGGTTCACACTTACGGGTCTTCACTGCATGCTTATGTCCCAGAGCCCCAGTTCATGGCAGAGTGTCATGCGTGTTGTATTTGCACAAGTAAATTTCCAACATAAATAAAGGGGCCAATACCCTTAATGTGTAAAACATATTTTAAAATAAGAAAATACAGACTCCTGGCTAGAAAAATGGCCTAAAAACATAAATGGTTACTCTGTTGAATACAAACAGCAAATGAATACGAATAAACTTTCAAAACCGTATTAGTAATTAAACATTTGCCTATCATGTTGGCAAAACATTTAAAAAGAACCTTCGGCTGAGTGCAGTGGCTCACACCTATAATCCCAACACTTTGGGAGGCCAAGGCAACAGGAACACTTGAGGCCAGGCATTCAAGACCAGCTTGGGCAACACAGCAAGACCTTTATCTCTACAATTTTTTTTTCCAAATTATCTGGGAGTGGTGGCATGCACTATAGTCCTAGCAAGGCAGGAGGATCACTTCAGCCCAGGAGTTTGAGGTTACAACAAGCTATGACCACACCACTGCACTCCAGCCTGGGCAAAAGAGCAAGACCCTGTCTCTAAAAAAAATACATAAAATAAAAAATTTAAATTAAAAAAAATTAAAAGGAATAATACCTAGTATTTGCTTAAGTTTGGGGAAACAGACCATCTTATATTGTCTAGCAGTGACCTTTCCAAGTGTTTAGTTTGGAGACACAAATTCAAGGATAAATGTATGGTCTATAATAACCATATATATCAAATAATGTGATTCTAGTCAGCCATCAGCATGATGACGCAGCTTGGCATTTACAAAGCAGAATAAGCCAAAAATTACTGAATAAATAAACATGTACCAAAATTGTTTCTATCTGGTAGTAGGATCATGGGTCTTTACTTTTCTATTTTTCAACAGTTTCTGTTTTTCGAAATTTGTTGTTGATCTGAGCATCCATTACTTCTAAACAAAAAACAGAACTATTTATATATCCATAAATGCATGAAGACAGAAAAAATTGCTTGTTCCACCTCTTTCAAATTTTTACTATGTTTCCTCCTTCTCCTCCTTCATATCCTAATTTCTTGAAAGAGCTGTCTGTATTTACTGTCTTTATTTCCTCAATCTTTCCTCAAACCACTTTCATGGATTTTTAATATAAGACACTCCATAATATTCAGTTCAAGAAGGGTACATCATAACCAAGAGCTGGACTAAAATGTCCTTTGAAGTAGAAAAAAAAACTCTGAAACTTTGAAGGGGAAAAAAAAATTTCTACCTGAACCATACTGAACTTACCAACATAAGCTGATAAAGCCCCAGGTGAATGTCATTAAGATGCTTTTCTTTTTTTTTTTTTTTTTTTTGAGACTGAGTCTGGCTCTGTCGCCCAGGCTGGAGTGCAGTGGCCGGATCTCAGCTCACTGCAAGCTCCGCCTCCCGGGTTTACGCCATTCTCCTGCCTCAGCCTCCCGAGATGCTGGGACCACAGGCGCCCGCCACTTCGCCCGGCTAGTTTTTTTTGTATTTTTTAGTAGAGATGGGGTTTCACCGTGTTAGCCAGGATAGTCTCGATCTCCTGACCTCATGATCCGCCCGTCTCGGCCTCCCAAAGTGCTGGGATTACAGGCTTGAGCCACCGCGCCCGGCCAAGATGCTTTTCAAACCATAAATGTGTGGGAGGAGGGTGTGCATGTGCACATATGCCTGACACATTTTTCCATATTTTGATTAAAAATGACTGATTCAACAAATATTTGAGATCCTACCCATACTGGGCATAGTTCTTGGCATTGGGGACACACAGCAATGAACCAAAGAGTCAACTCCCCCTGCCCTACAATTTTTGGATACAGCTGCCGTCTGAGCAAAGACCTGAAGGAGGCACGGAGCAAGCCGTGCAAGTAACTTGGGAGAAGAAAGCTACAAAAGCTCTGGAGACAGAGCTTATCTGGTAAAAGCAAAAGTGTTAGGAGTGATAGTGATGAGGGAGTAGGGGAAGAAAATGATATCAGAGAGAAGGGGACCTGACCCACACAGGGATATCCATCACTTTTCAAAGGGAGGAGAGCACAAGTCAGGCCACAAAGGGTAGTGACTTACTAAGGTTAAAGTGAGCCAAAGGAAAGGTCAGCGTGTGTCTGGAGCAGTTTCTAGTTCCAAACTGCAAATGAAATTATGCAAATAAAGATTCTTACCTTCTAACAGGTTGTGCAATTTTGCTTCGAGGCAGGTTACTCCCATTTATTGCCAACGAAGGTCTTGGGAGTGCACTGCGACCCATTATCCCAGAAGCTGCAGCTTTGTTCGGTGTGGGGATTCCTGTGTTGGAATACAGCTGTAAGCCGTTCGATAAAGGCATGTTACTGCTGCCTTGAACGGTTGGACTCACATAGGCTGTGGCTTTAAGAGGTTGTCGGATAGACACTGGGAAATGCCCCACGCTGTGCACTCTGTGTTGAAGCTGTCCTGGTGATGGAACTAGAAGAGAAAATGATATTCATGTGAGCGAGCTTCTACCACTATCCAACTTAGGAAATGTGTGCTATTTTCAGAAGAGCCAATTATGCCTGAGAGTACAATATACACAGAAGGAGATAAATGGAATATAGGCTCCAGATGGCACTGAGTCATGGAAAATTCTAATCCTTGATACGGATCTCCTGGTCTGTCCATGAGCCACATTTTGAAGTGCCTGGCTATATGCAGAAGCCAGTTCTAAGCACAGCCTCCTTTCCTTTACAAATGTGATGATCTCTGAGTTCTTACAAGACAAAGTCTTCCCTGCTTGCTTGCTAGAAATTAGGATTTCTTGATGCTTGCTTTGGTGGTGGTTCCATGAAAACAAAATGAGGAGATACTTTAATAGTTGTTATTATAGAAAAGAAGACAGAAGTGGTATCTGTAGGTACAAACAGTTTATTACAGATATATTCCTTAAGTAATATTCATACATCATTTATCTCTCTTTGAGTTGCTGGGCATTATTACATATATAATAGTAGCAAAACTTATAAAATGAAGGGAACCGGGAACTCTCTGGGTAAGAACCCTTAAAAATTTCATCTATATACTGACCTAACTTTGTGTATCATTTCACATTAAAAGGTAACAAACTGGTAGGCAGAAGTTTTTAAATTTTTTAATCCCTTTCTCCAAGAAAAACAATCAAATTTAATAGAAACTTATGCACAGATTCTGCCTACTGACTAACTACCCAAGCCTTTGCTGCCTAGTACTTGCAACATGGTTAAACATGGACATACCCTGTTTTCTAAAACAGTTGAATTTACTTAATCAGAAAATATATGATAAATACTTTTTTGAAATAAATATAAGGGGGGAAAAACCCAAAAAAAGTATCTATGGTTTTATTTATCATCTCTCGAAAATATTTCCTTAAATTTAGTTTTTCCTTAAAAAAATTTGCGCAAGTATACAAGGCAAAATCTATACACAGAAATACTGATACGTGTGTTATCAAAAAGATAACACATCATGATCAAGCAGGTTTCATCCCAGGGATACAGAAATGGTTTAACATAGGCAAATCAGTAAATGTGATACATCATATAAACAGAATTAAAAACAAAAACTATATGATCATCTCAATAGATACAAAAAAAGCATCTGATAAAATCCAGCATCCCTTTATGATAAAAACAAAATAGGCATAGAAGGGACTTACTTCAAAGTAATAAAAGCGATATATGACAAACCCATAGTCAACATCATATTGAATGGGGAAAAGTTGAAAGCATTCCCCCTGAGAACTGGAACAAAACATCCTTCACAAGGACGTCCACTTTCGCCATTTCTAGTCAACATAACACAGGAAGTCCTAGCCAGAGTACTTACAGGAGAGAAGGAAATAAAGGGCATTGAAATTGGAAAAGAGGAAGTCAAACTGTCACTGTTTGCCAATGATATGATTGTATATCTAGAAAACCCTGAAGACTCATCCAGAAAGCTCCTAGATCTGATGAATGGATTCGGTAAAGTCTCAGGATACAAAATCAATGCACACACATCAGTAGCACGGCTATATACCAACAACCACCAAGCTGAAAATTAAATCAGGAACTCAATCCCTTTTATAACATCTGTAAAATACAAAATAAAATACTTAGAAATATACTTAACCAAGGAGGTGAAAAAATCTCTACAAGGAAAACTACAAAACACTGTTGAAAGAAATCACAAATGACACAAACAAAAACACATCCCATGCTCATGAATTCGAAGAATCAATATTGTAAAATGACCATACTGCCCAAAGCAATCTACAGATTCAATGCAATTCTATCAAAATACCACCAACATTCTTCGTGGAACCAGAAAAAAAATCCTAAAATTCATATGGAACCAAAAAACAGCCCACATAGCCAAAGCAAGACTAAGCAAAAAGATCTGGAGGCACCACATTAACCAACTTCAAATTATACTACAAGGCTACAGTTACCAAAACAGCATGGTACTGCTATAAAAATAGGCACATAGACCAAACAGTAAAGAATCCAGAAATATACCCCAATATTTACAGCCAACTGATCTTCGACAAAGCATACAAAAACATAAATTGGGGAAAGGACACCCTATTCAGTAAACGGTGCTGGGAAAACTGGCAAGTCACATGTAGAAGAATGAAACTGAATCCTCATCTCTCACCTTACACAAAAATCCACTCAAAATGGATCAAAGACTTAAATCTAAGACCTGAAACCATAAAAATTCTAGAAGATAATATTGGAAAAATTCTTTTGGACACTGGCTTAGACAAAGAAATCATGACTAAAATCCCAAAAGCAAAGGCAACTCAAACAAAAATAAATAAATGGTACCTAATTAAACTAAAAAGCTTCTGCACACCAAAATAAATAATCAGTGAGTAAACAGACAACTCACAGAGTAGAAAAAAATATCTGCAAACTATGCATCTGACAAAGGACTAATAGCCAGAATCTATAAGGAACTCAAATAAATCAGCAAGGAAAAAAAAAAAACAAAAAAAAGTAACCCCATCAAAAAGTGGGCAAAGGGCATGAATTGATATTTCTCAAAAAAAAGATACACAGCCAACAGACAAATGAAACAATGTTCAACATCACTAATCATTAGGGAAATGCAAATTAAAACCACAATGAGATACCACCTTACCCTGCAAGAATGGCCATAATTAAAAAGTCAAAAACAACAGATGTTGGTGTGGACATGGCAAAAGGGAACACTTTTACACTGCCGATGGGAGTGTAAATTAGTAGAACCACTATGGAAAACAGTATGAAGATTCCTTAAAGAACTAAAAGTAGAATTACCATTTGATCCAGCAATCCCACTCCTGGGTATCTACCCAAAGGAAAAGATGTCATTATATGAAAAAAAAGACACATTCACACGCATGTTTATAGCAGCACCATTTGCAATGGCTTAGATATGGAACCAACCTAAGTGCCCATCAACCAACGGGTGGATAAAGAAAATGTGGTATATATACATCAAGGAATACTACTCACCCATAAAAAGAAACAAAGTAATATTTTGCAGCAACTTGGATGGAGCTAGAGGCCATTATTCTAAGTCAAATAACTCAGGAATGGAAAAGTAAATATCGTATGTTCTCACGTGTCAGTGGGAGCTTAGCTATGAGGATGCAAAGGCATAAGAAGGAGATAATGGACTCTGGGGACTTGTGGGGAAGTTTGGGAGGGTGCTGAGGGATAAAAACTACATACTGGGTACAGTGTACACTGCTTCAGTAACAGGTGCATCAAAATCTCAGAAATCACCACTAAAGAACTCGTCCATATAACCAAAAACCAGCTATACCCCAAAAACTATTGAAATAAGAAAAAAAAAAAAAAAAAGAAATGCCGATATATGTGTATAGTAGTCAAAAAACTTTATAAAAAATAAGGTCTATATAAGATCCTCCCTTAGGTGTATTCCCATTTAGCTTTGTGACACAGCAAAGTTCTCTTGGTTGACAAATCATCTCTAAGATTCTTTCTAACCAATTCTGTAATGCCTTAATTTGCTAGTTTTTAACCATGCAATTTTTAAATATACTCGTTCAGCAACTGTAACAAGTCTACTGCACTAACACAAGATGTTAATAATAGGGGAAACTAAGAGGATACAGAGGGTGAGGGATTATGTGGGAATTCTCTGTACTTCCTGTTCAATTTTTCTATAAGCTGAAAACTGCTTTAAAAAAGTTAATTTTTAAAAAACCTTCAATACATGAATTTGGCTCAATTTCTTCTGAAGCATAATATACATAAAATACATATATCTTAAGTATAAGCTCAGTGAATGTTCAAAGTGAACATGTTCATGTAACCACTCCTCCTATCAAGGTAAAAAGCATCACCAGCACCTTATAAGGCTCTCTCATGCCTCTTCCTAGTCAAAACTCCTCCAAAGGTAAGTGTTATTCCCACTTTTATCACAACGACTGTTTTTTCCTATTTTGAGGAAATTCCTAGGAACAGACTTACTAGTATGTTAACCTTTTAATCTGGCTTCTTTCACTAGACACTTTGTCTGTGAGATTCACCTGTGTTGCTGTGTTACTAAGCAGTATTCCATTGTATGAATGTGATTATTCCCCTGATGACAGAAAGCTAGGTTATTTCTAATTTGGGGTTTTGTGAACCTTCTTGAACATGTTTTGGTGATCATATGCACTCATTATGTTGGGTAACTATTAGGAGATATTAATTTAGCAAAGTTGCTGGATTCAATATCAAAACACAAAAATCAATTCTATTCAAAATACCAGCAAACTAGTAGAAACTGAAAGAAACCTGAGAAAATATTTACAAAAACACTACTTAATAAAAATCACAATACCTAGAAATTACTTTAACTATAGAAACACAAAACCTCTATACAGAAAGCTACAAAACTTCACTGATATTAAAGACCTAAGTCAATGAAGGACTATTCCACATTAATGGATGCAAAGACTTAATATTGTTAAGATCTTCCAAAAATTGATCTACAGAGTCAATGAAATTCCAGAACAGTTTATTCAGGAATACAATCCTACTATCTCTCCTACATATAACATATATCACCACCCTTGATTTTAAAAAAACACACATAAGAGAAACTAGTTAAAATTAATAGGCATAATCCTAATTTTACAAATGAGAAAACGAGACTGATAAAGAATGCTTAACTTTCCAAAAAGTTTATTATTAAGAAAAGACCCAAAACCGGGTCTTTGACTACAACTGTGTTCCTCCTTCTATACTTGCAGCCTTTCCAACTCTCTATCCTACCTCTGTTCTTTCCTGAAAGCAAAATGGCCCAGAACTAGTAATTGTCATGATAAGAATTTAGAATGCATAAATAACAGTGGCTTAGAATGCTCAGAAATGAAAGTAAATGAGAGCATAATCTTAAGATTTGAAACAAAAGTTATGAGAGTCCTCTTTCTCCTACACATTATTCTTCTTCTTGGGGGCTTTCTCTCAGTATTATGCTTGACTTAGAAATGATGATTTTTATAATTTCCTCATTTCTTTTACATGTATGAATTAGAATCTACTACAAAGAAGATGTTCCCCTCTTTCTATTTATCCAATTA
Source organism: Papio anubis (assembly GCF_008728515.1). Classification (NCBI taxonomy): domain Eukaryota; kingdom Metazoa; phylum Chordata; class Mammalia; order Primates; family Cercopithecidae; genus Papio; species Papio anubis. The sequence continues at coordinate 56,189,327 of NC_044990.1, read as the reverse complement.
AGTATGAATCCATGCATATTTATTTTATTCCATCAGTTATAATCCATTACTATAATTATTTACTCTGTGGCTCAAACTGTCCCATATTTGGCCATTAGGAGATTCCTTCAACTTGGTTCCTATATCCTTTTGACATTTCCCGTCATTTTGGGGGCACTTCAATCAAAACTGAACATTCTTTGCAGTGTACATTCTATTTTGGGTTACATACACTTTTCTGGCACTCAAATCTGCTATTAATACACACTGAGTTGGAGTCAACAAAAATTCCTAATTGTTACCATATTTGCTATTCTCAAAACTGTATTTCTCTCATCCTACACTTACACTATTGATTTTTTTTTTTTCTTTTTCCAAGACAGGGTCTCATTCTATCTATTGCCCGGGCTGGAGTGCAGTGGTGCAATCTCTGCTCACTGTAGCCTCAACCTCCTGGGTTCAAGTGATCCTCCTAGCTTGGCCTTCCAAGTAGCTAGCACTACAGACATTGGCCACCACGCCTGGCTAATTTTTGTATTTTTTGTAGAGACGGGGTTTCATCATGTGGTCTAGGCTGGTACACTACTGATTTTTGTAATTCAGATACAGAATTGTATATTTCTATCAGCTAAGTTTCTTCATGATACATTGGCCCATTGTTGTAACCTCCTGACATAAAATCAGTTATTAGTTCTCTCAGTTTCCACCATTAGCAAATTTCATAGGTTGTTTCCGTGTCCTTATACAAGTCATTGGTTCAAATATTTAACAGGTCAAGCCTCAACATAGAATCCTGTGGCATTCATTCAAGCATTCACTGAGTTCCTTATGTTCAGGTAACATGTCAGGCACTGGGAACAGAAAATCAAATAAATGATGGTCCAAGCCCAGAGGGAGCTTACAATCTAGTAAGAAAGACAAATACATTAATGGTAAAACATGGTACATTGAATAACAGAGGTAAGCACCAAAAATCTAATCCACTCTAGCATTGTTTGGGGGGTATTTGAGAAAGTGTGTTAGGGTGATCAAGTAAGCAATGAAAACTTCCAAGGGCATGGTATTTGGACTGTATTATAAAAGTAAATAGGAGTAAACTGAACAAAGAAGGAAAAGGAAGAATGCTAAGCAGAGAAGAACAACACGTGGAGCTAGAATATCCTAACAGTTAAAAGCATAAGCTCTGGGAGTAACCAGACCTAGGTCTGCCTCTCTGCTCTTCCACCTGCATGGCCTTGGACAAACTGTTCCTTAACCTGTCAGAACTGTTCCCTCTTCCACAAAACAAGAATGGCAGTAGAAACTAATTCATAGAGTTGTTGGTAGAACTAAATAAGATAATGAATATAAACTAGTTAGCACTGTTCCTTGTACAGAGTAAATGATGTCACTTGGTTGTTAGGAACTAAAACAAAGAAATGAAAGACCACTGCATGTTAGGGAGATACAATTTGACACCCAAAACTACGTTTGAGGGAGAAGAGCTACAAATCATTTTAGATGCAGACTTAAGACATCTGTTTGATGACTCTTGGCCAGTACACTCAGAACACACTCAGCCTCCCAAGTTTGGGCATTTTTATGAATGCTGGTAATATGACCTTGTGCCTTCCTCCTAGAGGTCAGTGTAAGACTTAACTGCAATAACCCATAGAGACAGCATGAGTAGGAATCGGGGGGGATGCCAAAACAGCACATCCCCACATAAAGTGAAGACACACAGCACTAGGCCTAATGCTCACTGTGTCGCTCACTGCTGGGTGAAACATAGAAAGTAAGTAACAGAATGTGGGGTAAGCTAAAATAGAGTGGATAAAAACTACTTTAGACACACTAAAATATAACTTCATTTAGGGGGAAAAAGGACAAAAGTATGCACAGGTGAAAACCAAGACAAAAGGAATGGCTAGACAGAATTAAGTGTGCTTATTCAGGTAGACAGCTAGAAAGGGGAGAATCTGCAAGGAAAGAAATTTTTGTATGATGAGTGGATAAATCAATCACCATGTAGTACTTCTACTGTCTTAGGATATAAAGGACTACAAATAATTTACTATTATTATACAATTAACAATTTACTACTATTAATTGATACCACAGGCACTGGTAAAAATACTATTCAACTCTAATGGTGAAATAAAAAAATAAGTTACAGGGCAAGGAGAAAAGTTTAGTGTTCTTGCAAGTAAATATAAAGAAATGGAACAGTAAGTTATTTTCCTTACAATTAAAAATTATAAAAAATAATTATACAATTATACAACATATAATTATATCAAATAATTATACTCACTACAAGACTGTATTCTTGAAATTCCATTTCCAGCTCCATGCAAGCTTGAGTCAAAACTCTGACTATTTCGCACGGTGACTGGAGAACTAACATTGCTACTAATGGCAGTTGTACTTGGCATCCGGGCTAGGTTAGGCATACTTCTTCGGAGTTTATCTGGAAAAGAATTTACTAAGTTAAAAATGACAGATGTTATGCACCCAAAATACTAGCTTTCAAAAGCAAATAACAAAAGTCATATTGTGGTCAACAATAAATAAAAAGTATTATATGCTGATGATCAAGCTTTCTAACCTATTGTACAGGAAAACACACTCCCCAACCAGAAGGGTTCCACCAAATAAACATGTGTGATGGTTAATATTGAGCGCCAACTTGATTGGATTGAAGGATGTAAAGCATTGTTCCTGGGTGTGTCTGTAAGGGGTGTTGCCAAAGCAGATTAACATTTGAGTCAGTGGACTGGTTGGGGCAGACCCACCCTCCATCTGGGTAGGCACCATCTAATCAGCTGCTAGCACAGCTAGGATAAAAGCGCAGAAGAACGTGGAAGGAGCAGACATCACTTTTCTCCAGTGCTGGAGGCTTCCTGTCCTTGAGCATCACATTCCAAGTTCTTCAGCTTGTGGACTCTCAGGCTTACATCAGTGGTTGCCTGGGGCTCACAGGCCTTTGGCCACAGACTGAAAGCTGCACTGTCAGCTTCCCTACTTTTGAGGATTTGGGACTCCGACTGTCTTCCTTGCTCCTCAGATTGCAGACAGCCTATCATGGGACCTCACCTTGTGATTGTGTGAGTCAATGCTCCTTAATAAATGCCCCTTCATATATACATTTATTCTATTAGTTCTGTCCCTCTAGAGAACCCTGACTAATACAAGGTGTTAAAGAAGAACAAGACTTCTATAAAAAGACACAGGGACTAGCTAAGCAGTTAGCTATCTGTTCCTATTCAATAAATGGCTAAAATTATATTTCAAAAGTTAGAAAATAATATTACAGTCATTTAATTTACCAAAACAACCCTAGAAATTGTTACATGCCTCTTAAAAAAAAAAAAAAAAGAAAGAAACCTAGAAGAATCAAAACCAACATTTACTGAATCTTTTGCTACCATATCAAAATGGAACAAATTAATAAAATTAAAACTTCAGATGTCTTGAAATATCCACTCATGACATTAACATGACCACATTAATCTCTGGAAAGTTTTAACTTTCATGAGTATGCCACCAAATGTTTGGAAAAGAAAAAGACCAAGAGAATAGCTTCAATTTTTTTGCCTTGCTAAGTTCATCTTCTGCCACCAAGAGGCAGCAGAGAGTCACATACAGATCTCAACGTTGAGATGTGTGAAATAACACATGTGAAATAAGCCAGCCACAAGACCACAAGTCTATGAGACACTTTTTCCTTGATCAATACACATTCCCCAAAAAACTAAAGTACCTATGTCAGGTCATTTAAGCTGGGAAAGAAAAGCATATATACGAGTACTAAGCCATAACTAATTCAAGGACAAGTACTGAATTCATTTCTTTCTCCCCTTCACACTACTCCTTCTGCATTACTTAGATCCACAAACTGTAGCCCTGTCCAGCACATCACCTAATCCAAAAGTGTGGGAGTCTCTCAAGATTCACCTTCTCTTTGCACCATACTTTCCAAGTCCTGTTAATTCTGCCTCATAAACATTTAATGAATCTTCCACTACCACCTAGTTCTTACCTCACTATTTATCACCTACATTCTCACAAAATTCTCTTAATTGGTCTCCATGTACCCTTGTGTCTTGTTTCTCCCATCCATCTCCCATACAGCCGATGCCACTCTTCCTAGAGCAGCACACATCTAGTCACCCAATTGCTGAAATCCCTCCAATTCCAATTCCTCCCTGCTCCTTCTACTGAAAGGTCAAGCTCCTGAGCACACCCTAGATGAGGCCTTCAAGGCACAGGCTCTTTATACTTCTCCGGCCTGACCTCTCAGCCTGCTCCCCAACCACAGGGGAGAACTCTCATACCTGTGAGCAGGCTGGTCCCTCCATGTGGACACCCATCCTCACTTTGGAGAAGGAACAAATGAACAAGGGAACAAACATTTACTGTGTTTACACTAAATACCAGGCACTCTGTGAGCTGTTGGGGATATCACAGTGTATTAGGCAGATACAGTCCCGAGTCTCATTGAGTTTATAGTCAAGATTGATGGTCTAGGTTTATAGTCTATACCAGTGCTTCTCAATCCTTCCCCACCCATTGTTGATCCTAAAGAGAAAATGTAAAACAAATTTAATTAAACTTAAAATTAAATTTTCTCCCAAAGTAAATACTAAAGATTAACATTTTGATAGGGGTAAACCATGGAAGATCATAAATCATTGTAATATCTAAAATTTTTTTCACCCCTCCAACTTACAAGATCTTTTTATCTTTATTGATATATACTCCCAAACACTAAAGTGCACATATCAGAGCATTCAATCTTATGGTCATTTTCTTTCAAGCAAAACCAGAAAATAATGATATACTTGAATACTAATCCAAAAGGCATTCAAGTCAAAATCAAACTCAGCTCTTCTCATTCCCCCTTCACACACTGCTCCTTTGACATTACTAACACCTATTAAATGTTGCCATGGCCAGCAATTTTTGCCCCCTTGGAGTGGAAAAGACAGAAGATTAAACAAGCACAATAAGTATACTTAGATAATATGTATAATAAGAAAGCATAAGAAATTGCAGAGAGTGCTACAGTAAAAAGCACAAAAGAATATTTTACTCACGTGGCTCTTACTAATACTTTAAGATTTGGCACAATTATCCCCAGCATAGAGAAGCTTTTCTATGGACTTCCCAGCTGAGCTATCTACCTCTTACACTAAAAGGTAGATACTTTCTGTGTGTAGTTCTAGAGTAAGGATGCTCAAATATTGCCACTGACTGTTAGATTCCTGAGTACTTTTCCTCATTATCTTCTTGAGGCCTATTTTTAACAATCGTATGTCTCATATTCCCAAATTCCTATTAAAGTTCCCAGCCTCAAACAGCAGGTACGTCATATATCAGCAAATATTATGTGTATGATTTGGCAGACAGTGTGTAGTAAGAAGAGAGGAATTAGAAGGATTCATCTCTACATACTCTTAGTGGCCACATCTAGATCTTTTGAATATCATAAAATCTAGTGTAAAAAAGTCAGCCTCTATCAGTACTAGACTATTTTCACTATATACATTTCCTATATATATATATATATTTAAGCAGCAGGGAGGCACAGGAACATAATTATATGCTATTGAGAAAATTAATTGAGCTTCTATATTTCTTTTTAAAATCTCTCTCCAACTATTTACTATAATAGTTTTCATATATATAGAAATGTTTAAAAATAGTATCATAAACACCTGTTTTTCCACCTGGCTATACTAGTTGTTTCCATTTTGCCATATTTAATTCATCTCCACATATACATTTGTTTGCTTTGCTAAACGAGATAAAACTTCAGACATCTTGACACTTTTAATGTACATTGTAATTCTATAGAATCACAATATTGTAAACACATGTCAACAAATTAACAATATCATATGATAATCTGCATACAAAATTTTTCAGACATCCCAAGAATATCCTTCATAAGTTTTTCCTCTAAACCACGATCCAATCGAGGTCCATACGTTACACTTGGTTATGTCTCTAATCTGTGTTAGCCTTTAAAACCAATCTTTACTCATATTTAAGCAACAAGTCAGTTTTACAAAGCTTTAATCTTGAAATATGCTCTCAAAAATAAGGTCTTCCAAATGTAAATATTTAGGACAGTATTCCCCTTGGAACAAAGCTGTGATCTCCAACTTGTGTCAGACCATCTGGAAATGAGGTACATTTTCTGTCAAACAATGTGATTTTTTTTTTAATTTTTTTTTTTTTTGAGGTGGAGTCTGGCTCTGTCGCCCAGGCTGGAGTGCAGTGGTGCGATCTTGGCTTACCGCAACCTCTACCTCCCGCGTTCACGCCATTCTCCTGCCTCAGCCTCCCGAGTAGCTGGGACCACAGGCGCCCACCACCACGCCCGGCTAATTTTTTTGTATTTTTAGTAGAGACGGGGTTTCACCGTGTTAGCCAGGATGATCTCAATCTCCTGACCTTCTGATCCGCCTGCCTCGGCCTCCCAAAGTGCTGAGATTACAGGCGTGAGCCACCGTGCCCAGCCACAGTGTGGAATGTTTTAATAACCACATATACTTTAAAGTTCAGGGAACCAAAAGTAATGTTCTATTTCTATCTTAACAAGAAATCAGCAGTTTAATCTTCAAGGACTGAGATGCTGCAGGAAACTGGAAGAACAGAACAAGTAAAGAATTCAAATGAGTTTGCTCACATTAAAGAGGCAGCAAGACTCACCACTCTATGAACAAAGACTCGGGAATCTTTATGGCTAAAGGAGACGCTCATTATCTACCAAACAGCTAGATCTAGGTATCGAGGCAACACAGGCTCCAGGGGAGGTCCTCATGATAATAAGGACTACATCATGCCACCAGTAACCCCTGCCATACCGTGGAAATTATAAGAAAGTTGGTAAAGATTCTACAAGTTTAGTCATTTTGAAATTTAGCAAGTTATTCCAGATACACTTCTTTTAATTCTATGAATCCCAGAAATATCCCAGGAAGTTTTATGAGCCATCTCTTTAAATCTAAGCAGTGTAGGAATTATGAAAGCAGTAAATATTAATATACATTTCTAGTTTATTCTCAATTATTTTAAAATGAATCAACAGTTTAACAATTATTTTCTCCTATCTATATTATTTTGATAATTTAGAAAAATATTTAATAGATTAGTTTCAAAGTTAGTTATTATTCTTATTTCACAGTTTTGCTCAATATTCTATAGTAACAAATGCAGGCTAGGACATCTGAATCATATGCTAATAAAAGTTTAAAAACAAAAGGGGAGAAGACAACCTTTATTTAGCACATCCACTCCAGGCTCCAGGCAATGTAACATTCATTATTTTCATTTACTCCTTATAATATATTTAGGTGGAGAAAATGTGTACCAGATGGTTTGGTGTGAAATTATATCTAAGTTTCCTAAGAGATAGATATTATCTTCTCCACATTTTAGTTAAGGAAAGCAAACCTCAGAGAGTTGAGAAACTCAGGATCTGCTGGACTTCAGAGCCTCTGCTCTCAACCATTAAGCTAACTAGTCAGAAGTCATATCCAGAAAATTGCCTTTGTATTCCATTTTTCTTGTATTGTGAAAACTAGACATTTTAGGCAAAATAAAACTACCACAAAGGGACCTAAACTGTGGTATGTCTCCACTTTCCTGTGAAGAATATCCCAGCATAGGATTCACAGAAACCCAATGTTTTTCAAACGGTGTTTGATGGAAGTGAATACCACTTTTCTGAGGTGCAACAAACAGCTAAGTGGAGGAGAATGATCCTATTGACAATATCAATCAAGATGCACAGCTAGCATCTGCTTGGCAAATTGACTATGATGTTCTAAAACACTTAAGGAAAAAAAAAAAAAGCTTTAGAGAAATGACTCTAGGTGCCCTCTCAATTTTAATAAGATGCTATGACTTCCACTAAGCACATAGAATACATTGTCTTTCTGATGCTATGAGCTTTAATGTTAGTCACGATGACATTTTTTTAGTCACCACTCCTCTAAACTTGAAATCTCAAGGTAGTAAGAAAAATTATGAACATAAAATTTTAAATATTTTCAAATGATCTCTTAATTAGCATCAGCATGAATGATACAAGTACAAAGGAAGAAAGGGTAAAAACTAAATACAGGGTAATGGCTGATCACTAATACAAAATTTGTACTTGGCCTATAAATATTTTTAGAGACCATTTGATCACTTCTGGGCCCAGTTTTGAGTAATAGTGCTATATAATTAAGAATTGTAATTGTATAATTATAAATTATTTTTAATTGGTTGGTTTCTCCATAATATATAGAATTTGTGCGTGAGGGTCCAGGTGATCATCAGTACGAAAACACACCAGGCTCAGAATATTACATGATTGCTTCCCCCATAGTTCTTAGAAGTCAGAGTCTAACTCCTGGGAGTGTGCAAGAAAGATAAATGAAGAGATGGAAAAAGTATGAAAGAATGACACATACAGCAACCCACCACGTTGACAAGACAGATCAATTTCCCATTACCATGTCACGTGCTAATGGACAGCAGCCTCCATGTTCCTGCTGCTACACAGATCTTAATTCTAGATGTCAGGAGATCAGGGGAAAGACACATCCCAAACTTCCCTAGATCCGGCTGTGGAAGAGCAGCATCCTCTGCAAGCATCCTCATTCATGCTTACAACCTCACTCTGTGCTAGGAACAGACAGTAACAGACTGAAGGTTGTGCACAAGGTAAGGAATGACAACTCACAGCCTTTGCCTCCATGGGCTTGACGACAAACTTCTCAGCTTGTACCACCCTGCCTGTGCCACAGGCACCAGCAACAATGCAGAGATACTGCACATTTATAACTCATTCTGAGCCAGCTATGTCATGGAGGTTTTCTTGAAGCTGTGAGTTTATAAATCTGGGACACATAATCAGAAGCCAGTCAACTAGAGATGCAAATTTAGACCAAACTGAGAAGGTCTGGAGGATGATTTTAAATCTGAGAAACATTGACCAATTATCTATATTTCTCTTAAAACTGTTTTTTGGCTGGGCATGGTGGCTGTCATCCCAGCACTTTGGGAGACCAAGGCGGGCAGATTACCAGAGGTTAGCGGTTCAAGACCAGCCTGGTCAACATGGTGAAACCCTGTCTCTACTAAAAATAAAAATTAAAAAAAAATTAGCCAGGCATAATGGCATGTGCCTGTACCCCGGCTATTTGGGAGGCTGAGGTAGGAGAATCGCTTGAACCTGGGAGGTGGAGGTTGCAGTGAGCTGAGATCGTGCCACTGCACTCCCACCTAGGGGACAGAGCCAGACTCTGTCTCAAAAACAAAAACAAAAACACAAAAACCATTTCTTGACCATACATAAAAAAATCAAAGCATATCAAATACCAAAAAAGCATACAACCTACCTCCATTGGTCCTATTTGGTTGCTGATCTGGAGTTTGGGCTTGAGGTGAATAATACTGTTGCTGCTGGTAATTATTTGAAGGAAAATACTGGGAACTGGGACTCCTCCTACAATCCCGAATGCTGGAGAAAGTCTGTGAATGGGGAATTCCTCTTTGGAAAGGGGAACATCTTGGAAGACGAGGCTGAGGTGGTGGCAAATGATCAAATTCCTCTTCATCCTCCAGACTGTATCGGTCATATTCTTGATCACTACATGTCCCTTTTTTTCCTGAACTCAATGACACACTGGAACTATGTCTTGATACAGATGCTGAAGTAGAAGCATAATCTTGCCTGAGACCTATAAAATAACAAATAGTACTCTAATGTCTTTTGATCTAGCTAACATTTAGTTATAATTAACCAAGTATTAGATGAAAAATTGTGCCAAACAAATTACTTACAGAGACTTATTATCTTGTTCTCAAGTTTACTAAATTGACAAGTTAGGTTTACCAAGATGATAATCACATTTACCTATGAAACAGATATCTAATATTGGACAATTCTGTTTTGCAAAAAGATTGCCCCAATTCCAGTGAAGATTATATATACCTGCCACAGCTCATTCATTAATATCTATCAATTTCCCCAAATGATCCCTTTTCAAATCAAGAGATATTTTAGAAGGGGAACTTAGGAAGAAGTATTCATCTCATTATGAATAGTTTGCTATGAGTTAAAACAATTAAAATCTTCAAATCTCTGCCCAAGTAGGAAGTCATTCTGCTCCCCACCCCCGACTTTTAAAGTCAAAGGGAAAGTTTAAAAGCCGAGGGACAAATATTTTCCCACAAGGTCATCTCTCTATTGTTCTTTTATGTTACTAATGTTACCTCTTTCAAAGCACACTGACACCTCAAAACTTCTAATAGTTTTAGGTCATCCTATATGGTAATCATCTAAAAATAGTCAAACTACAAGGTTCTCATTATTTAACCCATTGTCAGTACTATAATTTTTTTTTAAAGTGGTCTAACCCTGACTACTTAACTTCTGAAACTGACATACAATATTTTAGCCATATATATTTTTAGAAAGAGTATTTAAATTTGCTTTTACTAAATAATGATATAAAATAACCACTTTTCCCCTTAAAAATGTATCTTATTAAATCCTGCATAAGCATTACCATGTTTCTCATAGAAGCCTTGACTAATTCTGAAAGCAGGAAATTATTATGCTTAAATACTTGATCATTTCTACTTATGTTGGCTGAAAAGATAACTCCAAAACAAACACTCTAGTTCTGTGCCTTTTGATACCATTAATGCCCTTCAACTAGTTCACTCTCAGATTATTTTTTGTAACTTTATCGCAGAACCAGTGACAAACTGTCCTATTTCTACTTATCTACTCTTTCACAATTATTTACCCGGAGAAGTATCTCAATGCATTTTAACTGAAATTTTAAGATAACTGTAGACTCACATGAAGTGCTTTAAAAAAAAACAAAACTGTGCCCTTTACCCAGTTTCTCCCAGTGGTAACATTTTGCAAAATTTTAGAATAATATGACAGCCAGGGTATTGGCAGTGATATAATCCACTCATTTTATTCAGATTTTTGCAGAGGTAGGGGTGTGTGTGTGTGTGTGCGCGCGCGCGTGTGTGTGTCAGAGAGAGATAGAGTATTAAGTTGTATGCAATTTTGTTACCTACAGGTTCAAAGATCCACCAATGAATAGTACCAACACTGCAAAAATCCTGTGTTGCCCTTTTATAACTACATCCAGCTTTGAGACCCTCTTGAGACCCTAAGCCCTATCCCTAAAACTCCACCAACCACTAGTCTGTCCTCCGTTCCTAACATTTTTGTCATCTCGAAATGTTGTATGAGTGGAATTATATAGTATGCACTCTCTTATGATCAATTTTTTTTATTCACCATGATTCCCCGCAGCTTCAAGCAAGATGTTGTGCATATCAGTAGTTTGTTCCTCTTTATACAACAAGCTGAGCTGTACTCCATGGTATAGATGTAGCATGATTGGTTTAATCATTTACGGACTGAACGTCATCTAAGCTAATTCTAGATTTGGGCTATAAAGGTGCTCAGAACATTCACGTACAAGTTTTTGTGTGAACCCAAATTTCCACTATTCTGGGATAAATATCCAAGAGTGCAGTTTGCTGGGCCACTTGTAAGTTGCACCTTTAGTTTTTTAGGAAACTGTCCATCTGTTTCCACAGTGGCAATACCAGCAATGTCTATGTATCAATGTGTTTTGATCAGACTAAGTTCCTACCACCTCATGATAGTGTGAGAAGCATATAACTGGCTCCACCTAAAAAGTAGGACAGTATCAGAGAAAGAATCTAATTGTTTGCCCACTACCTGGAGAGAAATGCCTGAACCTCCCCCTCTGCCTGTATATTCCAAGTGGAAGCCTCATTTTTCTAGTTTAGAAAGAACACATACTTTCTTCTTGCAGACGAGCCATGATCTGAACATCAGTGAGGTCCTGTAATTTATATCCCATGGAGATAGAATCATCCTCCAATTCTGAAGTACTCAGCTCACTGTCGATAGATGACTGGGGACTGAGTGGGGAGCCCCTGGAAGTGTAACCTGAAACAAAAAGGAAATGTGTGTTCTTTCATCTGCAGGACTGATATCTATATATGCTTTACAATTCATATATAAACAGTCAGCAATTTGTCTCATGTTTTCACGCTACAAAAATCACCAACATGTCACCATTTAATGGTCAATGTGCACATGATGTGTATACAATTCGTATATACAAAACCACTTGTTCATTGTTTTCAAATTCAATTTTCACAATTTAAAAAGTCACTATGTACTATATACTTAAATTGTTAAGAGGGTAGATTTCACATTATATTTTTTATCACAATGCAAAATTCACTACTGCTAAAATCTATATCCTATTAGATATGTCCATATCTAAAGGCATGGTATAAGAATATATATTCATGTGTACTTTAGTAATAAGACATTGACAGTAACTGATTATATAATTTTAAATTAAATTTTAATCTGGTCCATTTGTTAATAAGTACAAACAGCAGTGCTACAAATGGGTAAGAATATCACACCTAAAAGGCACACGTACATATGCAGAAACATATACAACACCCACATAATATAGACCAGAGAGTAGTCACAGGAGACTTATAGCCACCCATGAGAGTAAAAAACTCGATGGTTTCAGATAAAAGAACCAAAGAACAAATAGAAGAAGGCTACAGGAATGGTGAGATCCTCATTCATAAAAAGCCACTATGACTATTTTCTTCTACATAGCCTTAGCTAAATTTAAAAGCTACCAGAAAAAACTTTAAAAAAATAAAGACTTACAATCTTGAATAATAAAAACTACCTAAATTGTGTTTGACATTTAATTTTAAAAACACATAAGCATTTGGAAATACAGAACTGCAGGCATATACTTTTGCTAAAGAGGTAAGACTGTCTGCTACATACAACTGAGAGCAGTAGATCAATGGTGTTAGAGTACAAATTAGTGCTAGGCCTTTTGTACCCAAAGTAAATGTGCAGCACAAACTCTCCATTCTAAGATTATTCTGAAGCTTTCCAATGAAAGATGAATATTTAAGCTGTGTTTAGTAACTGAATTACAAAGCAAGCAGCTAGTCAAGAAGTTAAAATATTACCTGTTTTTTCAGGTGTTAGTATTGCTTTATTTGAGGTTTTAGAGAAGCTGGGAGTATTAATGCCATTGCTATAAGGGCTGAGTCTTGCAACAGGACTATAAGGAAAAGCCAGTGAGGCAGCTGAAGAGAAGAGACTCCGCCATCGGCTAGCTGTCATAGAAGCAGAAAATAGCAGCAGTTAGCTATATGCAAGCAGATGTTGACTTGTCAGAAGGAGAAAGGGAAGAGATTTTAAAAAAAAAGAGAGACAAAGCAACTTTTCATAAGACTATTTTAACTGACCTCCACTTGTCTAAATACAAAATATATACAAAATAAACAATTTGTGAATTAGGGTCCTATTTATACATCCATTTAAAAAAAGTAAATCAATCTTACTTTGATTAAAGCCAACATGCCCGTATAATAATGAAAATTTATTTTGAGTTTCTACATTAGAAATGTTTTCAATTTTCTATTTCCATATAAGGATTTAGTGTTTTGCAATATAAAAAAGGATTAGTGTCAAAAGAAAAGCTCAAATGTATAATCTTTCTAATCTTTAGGAATTAAGGGAAACGTTAATATTAACTATATGTAATTCTATATTTTTCTACTCAGTATCAGAATACGTTGATAAAAAATATTTTATGTAAATTCATTATCGGATTATGGGAGGACTCAGAATGACTATTGTGTTTCCGAATGGCCTTGAGACCAAAACAAGGTTTAAAGGAAAAACGACGTACAAAGTAACAGAGGGGTATCTATACCAGAACTTAACAATGACTATCTTAGGTGGCCGGTACAGAGACTATTGGTGATCGCTTGGATTTTTTCTTTTAAAAAAATCTTGCAAATTATCTGCATTAAACATACATATTATTTATATAACTAGCTTTTCAAGGTAGGAATATACATGTTATTACTTTAATACTATGTTTTAAATTTAAAATAATGAACAAAAAGGAATCACACCAGCCATGGGCAGATGATCTCATTCTTACATTACCTCACTTGTCTAATTAATGTACTTCTCCCCTCCAAAATTACCACCCCTTGTATCTCCATGTTCTTGGGGTCACACACACACTCACACAAATCCCAAATCATAAAAGCTTAAGTCACACCAAACATGGTTTACTCTCCTGTCAGGAGATACAAATCAATGTGCTAGGCAAAATTCACTTTTCTGAAAAGTAATCATTTAGACATGTACTAAGCAGAAGGAATGATATAAAAAATATAAACAAGGCTAAACGTCAAGAAATAACTTGGTTTGTATTCGCTGGAAATTTAACAAAACTTGAAAAACCAAGTATTAAAAGGACTGCTTTGAAATGTATGCCCCCAGACCACTTTTAATGAGCAATGCTAATGAGCAATCAGACAGCTGAAAAGTGCTTTAAAATGGGCAGTGGGATGGAGAGGGGGAAAAAAAAAACTGTGGGATGTGGACAGTCAAGAAAATAATCAGCTCAGCTCCATACTGGGACTCTTCAGATCCTTGCAAAACACCATCAAGTTTACTTAAAATATATATATATATATATATATATATTTCCTTTTACTTCAGAATCAGTATGTACCAACATATTCTAACAATTACATTAAAAATATCTTTTCCTTAAGTATATGGAAGAACTAGGCAAGGAAACTACATTCGCAATGACAACACTTTCAGAATCCACATATTTTGTGAAACTGTGAAGCCTGGTTCCCAATTGACACCATATATGTCACTTATCCAACCTGTAACTTACAGTGGTTAAGCAGCTCTTCCCAATCGGAGCCAGAACACAGACATGCACTCCCAGTTCCTTCTCTTCTATGTAGGTCAACTTGACTCCGGAATACACTACAAACTAGGGGTTAATAACGCAACACACACTAGGTAGCTGTTCTCACATGTTCAATCTCTATTATTCAAAGTTTCTCATTAAAAATTCTATATTTCAAAAGGTCAATAGTTCTTTGTGACTGCTATCTTGCTTAACAGATGATGTTATTTTATACCAGTTTGATCACTTGCCCGGCAAATTACAGTAACTGCGTGTTCTCACCCACAGATGCGGGCGGCAGCACATCACAAGTAAGCAGCATTCATCACTCTGCACAATAACCACTGTGACCCAGCCTCCCCGCACAATTGACACAGTTATTGTGGCTATGACAGCAAGATCCCAACTAAGAACACAATTAGCGTCTATTGCAAGAAAGAATGCTCTACATTGTTGTTTAGCATTGAAGCTTTTCAGAAAGCTTAGGAAAATTATTGTAGAGGCAAGCTAACAAAACAATAATACTCCACTAAGGCCCAAGGTTACAGTGGAGGAGGAGGAGGACAGGAGTGGAAGCTATCACATCCTACTTGTTCTTCAGTACATAGCTAAAGAATTGTAACAGGAAGCATTTTTATAAAGAATAAAACAAACAAAAAGAGCTTGTAAAAAAGAGCAATTTTATCTTTTTCAATCAATTATCTCAATGGATTTTTGGTTTATAAAATGATGTTAAATGATTTGAGAGGCTCAGTGATGAGCAAAATAGCTCTAAAGAAAGGAGTGAGGCAATTTTGCCAAAAGAGAAAAAATGGGTGATACATTTTTGAACAACAGTTAAATTTCCCTATACTCCTACTCCAAAGTTCTATTTATAAAAAAAAAAAAAAAAAAAAAAAAGGGAGGGTCACAAACTTGGAGGTGGCATGGACTATGCATGTTTTCATTTAATTCCAGTCCCTAGATAGCATCGAATTGGCCCCAAACAGGACTACACATTGAATCAATGTACGATACTTGGCACAGTTTTCTTTCCCAAATGCCTTAAGCTAAACTGCCTCCCAGGACACTTCTTTCTGTATGCTCTCTGTAGTTCTACTGCCACTTCCTTAACCACTCACCACCTCTCATCAGATTACTGCAACCCGCTCTTCAACAACCTTCCAGCCACCAACACTGCCCTGAGTAAACCTGTTCTGAACGTCTTGTACTTTAACTGTATTACTTTCATCAATTAAAGTACTGCAGTGGCTTTCCATCAAATGCAAGACTTTAAAGGTACTTCAGCTCATTTCACTACCACCCTTACAGACTGCCATTTATCTCATGCCCATCTCTACAGTGTCTCTGAAGCTGCCTAAAGGATGCACCCTTATTGGTTAAACTTTCTACTTCACGTCCCTTGTCTGATAATCATCTTCTACTGAATGAATGTGAAAAAGTACCACATTGTAGACTGATACCTCATTTTTTTGCAAAACAGTAAGTTAAGTGTGACTAATGGTCTATTATGTTTTGTACATTTTCAAAGTTCCCTGACTGAAAAGATAAATTATAACACATCTGTGTAGTTATTTTTGTACACCATTAAGCAAAGTATGACCCAAAAAACTAGATTTGATAAATGCTCCAGTGATAAAATCAAGAAAATCATAAAAAGGCAGATGACAAAACGGGTTTGAGAAACAACCTAAGTTTCTTCAGTTTTTCACACTGAAAATTATTCTGTGACCAACAAAATGTTCCCAGAAACAATGACATTCCTACCATTGCTTGATCATATTTAAGTTGTTGTTAAATAGATATGTCTCTACACATAATCAAAATCAAATTTAAGAAAGCAATTACTTAATTCACATATAATAAAAAACTGATTTAATATCTTAGAAGACTCAAAAGGTCAGTGCTGCATTAAACTAAAGAGTTCAAAAATAAAGCAACACCATAATATATTCTGGCAACAATCCTTTTCACTCTTCTCACTAGTCATTTCAGTACCTAATACAAGACTTGGAACACAGTATGCACTCAATAAATGCCAAATGTGGTCAAAATTTTGGCAAGTTGGCTAATATTTCTTTATCTCAAACCATTCTACCACTCCTATCCTGACATATAAATTACTTTGCCCAATTTTTTAAACTTCATTATAATTGTTAACTCTGAAGACAAATAATAGTCTAATTACACGTTTCAAATCAGCTAAAATCTCAGTGAAAAATAAACCTGGAGGAGCACTTCATTAATACTTCCTAGTAACTACTAAGTTGCTGAATTTTATATCAATCTTCTGGTTTCCAACTAAAGGATGTTATATTACTAAGGCCTAGGATCTGTGACTGGGGTGACAAACACTGAAAAGCGGTTAAACAGGTGACACTAAGATGAGTTAGTTCCTATAGCACTGCATCACACAGTTAAAAGGAAGGATTATGCCAAGCATGCTAACTGGTGGAAAACCATGCAAGAAGGCAACAAAGCTGCCTTTGAAATCTGGAAATGCTACCACTTCTTGCAATCAAAGAAAGAGTTACAAAATGGCTACAATTCTATTTGGGCTGTTTGGTAGAATTTTGATACATTCTACTGCCAATAGCAGGGCATCTGGGTTGGTTTCAGTTAGGTGAGGAAGCCCTGGAGGTCAGGACCCTCACTCTTTCTAGTGAGTTCTAACAAGAGGGTCACATTTCTCATTGGGCAGAAGTTATTCTAGAAAACAAGCCCTCCCCTGTGTCCATGTCTTCTCACTGTTCAGCTCCCACTTATAAGTGAGAACATGCAGTGTTCGGTTTTCTGTTCTGTGTTAGTTTGCTGAGGATAATGGCTTCCAGCTCCATCCATGGTAGGGGGAGGGACAGCATTAGGAAAAATAGTTAATGCATGCTAGGCTTAATACCTAGGCCTAATACCTAGCAAACCTAATAAAAACTCATTAGCAGCAAACTTCAGGTCTGTTTTACTAAAATTCACAGCCTGTTTTCTAAATAAGTCATGGTTTTATATCCATGCTCATGGCTCTCTTCCCAGCTAGCCAAATTTATATTCTCCCTCATTCCCTAATCCAGGTTCTGCCTTGTGTAACTGGCCAACTTTTCATTTAAATCTTCATAAGTAACGCCGTGTACCTGAGAAAAAAATATGTATATGTATATGTATATATGTGTGTATGTGTGTGTGCATGTGTGGGTGTGTGTGTGTAGTGCTCCAGAATGATTCAGATGCCCAACATTTACAACATCTAGAGTCATTCCTTTATTCAACATTTGGCAACAGATACTAAAAAACTTTAAAGGTCAGTCTCCAGTTACCTAAATATCTTCCACAGATACATACAGTATGTGGCATTTCTCTGCTCCACAGTCATTTCGAGAAGTATGCCTGGCCCCTAGACTCCCACCCGCTTTTTAAAATTCATTTCTCTATTCATTTGAGTAGGCACTAACTATTGTAGCTATAGCATACCAGATGCCCCAGGTGCTGACATGAATAAGATACGGTGACTGTTCTCTCCTTCCCACTCCAATTTCTAAAGACCGGCTACTACAGATGACAGGCAGGTAAGGTGGAATATGATGCCATATTGTAAGTGCAGTAAAAGCACCATGAGGAGTACACTCAGAGCAAAGTAAAGACAATGATTAACTTTCTGGAGGAATCCAAATACTTCAGGAGTCATTATGTTTAATGTGGCCCTTGAAGGTTGAGGAGCTTATCTCACAGGATATGATACCATTCTAAATAGAAGTAATGCATATGAAACCCTGAACACATGAAACAGCACTGTACATTCAGGGGATGGCAAACTTTTGGAATAAGCATAGGGGTATAAGAGAAGAGTTAGGGCTGGAGAGGTTGGCATGTTTGGGTTTTGTACTGTCTTATATCTATATACTTTAATGAATAGTTTACACTTTAATGAACAGTTAGTGTTTTGACTGTGAGAAGGTGAAAGACATAATCAGACTATGTTTTATGATGATGACCTAAGTAGCCATAGAAATGATGAACTAAATGGGCATGGAGACTGACGTCTGGGAGATCAGTTAAGAGGCTTGTAAAATAGACCTGGTGAGACATGACAAGGTCCTGAACAAAAGCACAAGCAGAATATTTGGTGAGAACAGGTTCGATGAGCCACATCTGAGCTAAAGTGCAGCTATCTGGTGACCCAATGAATATAGGGAGTGGGAAAAAAGGAGACCGAAGCTAATGCTATAGTTCTTGAGACACTGATGCCATCACTTAGATGGAGAGCATAAGATAATCATGCTTAGATTGAAAAAAAAAGTGAGTTGAACCCAAGATGGTTATTGGAAATGCCTATGTGCTTGTGTCCAGTATGGAGTTGGAGTTCAGGGAAGAGGGCTGGAGAGAAAAAGAGATTCAGGGTACACCAACAAATAGGTGTCAGATGAAGCATGAATGAAATCACCCAAGGAGAACATACAGAAGGGACTGGAAGAAACAATTTAGAGTAGACAGACGGAGAATGAGTAAAGGAAACCGAAAAAGGTCATTTGGGGAGAATTCAGGAGGCTCAAAGATGCATCGAGTTCCAACCTAAAAAAAAAAAAAAAGACTAATTCAGAAGAGTTTCAACATGGGCGCTAATAGTTAATAGTGGCAACTACTCAGGGAGGGCCTGTAGGATGAGGACTAAAAAGAGCCTACTGGCTACAGCAATCAGACCACTGATGAGAGTAGATTCAGCAGAAGACAAGACATAAGGAAAAATCAGTGTTAGCACGTCAGGCAGATATAAAGTGAGGAAGAAGCCTTTGAAGAGAGATTTGGCTATAAATGTTTTGTTTTGTTTTGTTTTGTTTTTTAAGAGGGGGGTTGTGGCTTGAGGAGTATAAGGTTCAAGGGAGGATGGCTTTTAGGATCAAGGACACCTGGAGAATAGAAACAATAGAGAAGGGTCTAAGGAAAAAGAAAAACACGGAAAAAAGTTCCTGGAGATCAGAGGAATGGGACAGAGATTAGCTAGGGGAACAGCTTTGGAAAGGGAGGGTTCTCACTTCCTCTGAAACAGGGAGGTAAAGCCAGAATACACAGAATGAGGGAGAGGAAGGTGAGTTTAAGGCTTTTTAATCTGTAAGTTACAGGCAATAAATATGCTGAGAAAATTTATTCCAGAGGCTAGAATAAAGAACCTCATGTAGTAAAATGCTGGGATGGCCACCACTGGAAACAAGGAAAATGGTTAACCATGAAAGTGACTGCCTGAGTGAGTCTGAAAAGCATATCTCTGGAACAATTCTAATCTCAACACAAGAGCTGAGATTGAAAACATTAGCATATGCCTGCTCTATCATTCTGTAAACGGTATTTATGTCTTACAGGTTCAGGTTTAGAGGGGCTGTGTGAGAGCCATATTGTTCACGTGATGTCAAAATAAACGAATTTACCATAATTAAGAGGAAAAAAACAACCCCAGTGACTGAAGATCATCTTCCACTGGGAATTTTAGAAACCACTGGGAAGGTCCTGAGAAGAAGAGTTAGATGGGGTCTGGAAGGCTGTATCCAAAATCAGAGCACGGCCACAGACTAACAGTGGTCAAACATTTTCTGTAAAGGGATAGCTGATAGTGTTATAGATTTTGCTGGCCATAGGGTTTCTGTCACACCAGCTCAATGCTGACATTATGGTATGAAAGCAGCCACTGAAAACAATGAAAAGGTTTTATAGCAGCATAGCTACACTTAATTTATATACACTGAGAGTTGAATTTAATATTCATGGGTTATGAAATATTCTTGATTTCTTTTCAGCTATTAAAAAGCATAAAAGGCATTTAACATTTTACATTTTAGTTCATAGGCCATACAGGAACAGGCAGAAAACCAGATATGGCCACAGTGTGCCAACCCCTGGGCTAACGTACATTACCAGTTTTATAATGGTCACTCAGAAAAATGTGCAGGGCTGTAACCATAGCATCCGGTGCTGAGACACAGCAGGGATGGCTGACAGGATACCTCTTCACTACAGTTTTCCATAATATACTGTAATAAAGACCAAGAAAAGACTGAAAGGACACTTGCGCAAGAATTCAGATGCCTGAGTTCCAGTCTTTATCCTGCCACATGCTAGTTTTGAAATTTGGAGCAAATCATAACATCTTAAATGTTGCAGTGTTCTCATTTGAAAACAAGTTATGTTCGTAGGAAGAAATAAACAGGCTTTTCGTGGGTACAGGATGAAGGCCTGCAGCAAGCATTCACAAACGATAATACCTTTTTTAATGAAAAGTTATAGCAAGTTGTAGCAAAAGCATTCTACATTCTTACTTATTTATTTAGTTAGTTATTTTTATTTTATTTTGAGATGGAGTCTCATTCTGTTACCCAGGCTGGAGTGCAATGGCATGATCTCAGCTCACTGAAACCTCCGCCTCCCAGGTTCAAGCAATTCTCCTGTCTCAGCCTCCTAAGTAGCTGGGACTAAAGACATGTGCCACCACACCTGGCTGTTTTATGTATTTTTAGCAGAGAGGGGGTTTCACCCTATTGGTCAGGTTGGTCTCAAACTTCTGACCTCAGGGGATCCATCTACCTCAGCCTCCAGAAGTGCTCAGATTACAAGTGTGAGCCATCGCCCGGCCAACATTCTACATTCTGAAAGAAAATGTTCTAGAAGCTAGGTAGGAGAAAAGAGTCTGTAGGAATTTTCTACTTTTCACTTTTCCTAATTCTAAAGAAGTTTAACCTAGTCCTCTCAAAACAATGCGCCAGCTTCTTACACTGTATCTACCTAGATAACTATGGAGACTTAGTCTTCCCTCAGTTGTTACCACCTCAGAAGCAAAACTGAACTGTCTGACCTTCAAGAGCTTGGTCAGGATAGGTCAACAGTTCTTACTTATTTATCTTGACTCTTAAATAATGACGTTCATTACCAGAGTTCTGGAAAATAAGGAAAAAGTAAGTGAGGCAAGGTTAACTGACTTTCAAGCCTTTTGCTTTTTTCTTTCTTTATATAATAGGCATGCAAGCCTCAGTTCCAAGCCAAACAGAGGAATTTAACTTCTAGTCCTTTATAAATACCAGTTACTGAATGGCCTAAGATCCGTGAAGGTACAGGAAACATCAGCTCCTCTAAGTATTTTTTATTCTCCCTTAAGTTGGCAGGAAGTTTTACCCAGAACACAGCATCTGACCCAAACCCATAAACCACCAGGGCAGGAAAATCTCCATTTCCATAAACCATCCTCCCAGGTATAAACTTCTTAGGTGATATTATATCTTTACATACCTTGAGCCTATAGAAATTCTTGGCACACAGATGCACTCAAATGTTTGCACTAAACTTTAACAAAAGAATTCAAAAACCAAGGTGAAGACAGCAATTTACTGGTTCACTCTTATAAACTCTGTCTGCACAGACTGCAATACAAGCTTTCTGGAAAGGCTGTAAGTTCACAGTAGGTAAGTGCTGCTGACTTGGCTCCAACCGGAGCAACCCTTCTGGAGCAGTAACATATGGCTTGCAGCTTATCTGATCCAGTATTTTTTATTGGGTAAACTTGAGTAGCATTAGTTTCTCCACAGTGCTTGACGACCTGATAAACAAGCATATGGGGTCTAGGAAGTCCTACTACTTTAAAGCAGATGTTCACAGTACTCTTTCCCAGACATGCATGAAATACAGAGAATTCAACTGTAATGTATTTTTCAGTGTATTTACATAAGAAGGGTTAAAGAACTACTAAATGCACCTAATTGGTAGTCTTAGGGACTATTCAATCAAAGTCAGTCAGTCATTATACCCAAGTCTCACAGTCTTCAAATTTAGCTAAGAAAAACTTATCAGAAAGTTACTTTGTATCTTTTCCTGCAGTTCCCATTCATTCAAACTATGACAATGAATGTAATGATTTAAAAATCATTAACCATCATATATATGTATGAGTACCTATGATCCCAGGACACTACAGATACTCGATCTTTAAATTTCCAATTGTACTCAAAATGTAACATTTTTAAAACATGATTTATATGCCATCTTTAAGAAATACCCAATGCAAGAGTTCATTAGTTCATATGTAACTAATATCTAGAGTTAATGAAGAAAATCACTTTTGATATTAGGATTAAGCTTTAAAATATATTTAATTCGAAAGTAGCAAAGCAGTTGTACACCCCTGACGATTGGGACGTAAATGTTCCATAAATATTTGTTGAATGAGCAAATTCCACCATGTTGCAAAAGAAGTACTATTGAATAACATTTATTCCACAGAAATCAGAGTTTTATAATTATTCTTGACACTAAGTTTAATAGGTCAAATGTTTCTTAGGTTTTAACAGGAAACATAATCTCAATGGATAAGGCATCTAATCATAATTAAAGGATTAGACCTTATCTACTTCTCAGATCTTAACCCACTGCACAATCGCACATTTAATGCTCTTCCCTCATGACTATTATTGGATCCTTCTGCGGGACTTCTCTAAACAGGACAACAGTCTCAAAGTGGAGCTGAAAAATAAAGGTCAGAAAGGGGAAGTTATCTCAACTACCAACTTGTTTCCACTTAACCAGTGGTCAAAACTGAAGATAAGACAACAGCTTTAAGCACACCAGACCAAAGCCAGTATTATCCAGGACCAGAGTGACCGCTGCAACTTCACAAGTCATCCTCCAACTTCCCATCTGCAATTAATAGGGGAGATTTTTTTTAAAATGTAGTAGTAATTATACTTCAAAGACATGTTTAAAAATTCCCTTTTATAGAAGCCATTTTCTCTTTAGGTCTGTGTGTCTGCTATAGTTTAAGTCAAACTTAAGGACAATAAAAATGGACACAGACTGTGAGAAGAGGGCTTGTGGAAAAGTAATAATTTAATCTGAAAAGAACAAGGAAGAAGAGTGATCTAATAATTTGTCAACGATGAGATGTTGTCAAGCAGATTACAGACAGCTGCTTCTAATTTAGACTACAGCCACAATGCAAGCTGACAACCAGCTAGAATAACTTCCAGGTTCTACACTGCAATCATGAGGTAAGGGAACCAATATGTTACAGAATCTAATTATATGAAGAAATAGGCTAAATAATCTCATGTCTGAAAATAGAGGGCCCTCCCTCTGAAAGGACAGACTCGATTTTTACTAAGAGTCTTCACGCCTATGACTGGGTAAAGTGTGGTGGCAAATCCAAGCCACCACACTTTACCCAGTCAAATCTAAAAGCAGGCTTTTAGAAAGCACTGTTGGTTATTGAATGGAAGAGTGATGAGAAGAGAATTTGAATAATCCTTCCTCCCAGTGTCTCCGAGACTAAAAGACTCTTCATTGAATTACGGCTTATCCCAGTAACAGCAAAGGCCTCTGACCCACTAATCTTAAGAGACGACAGAAAGTAAATAAATGAATTCAGAGTTCTGACCAAGGGAAAACTATCTTTGGCCCTAAAACTAACCCATTCATGATTTTATTAAAATATCTGCACATAAAACAACACTAAAATATACATTAAAGGCCTAAAACAGGAGTCTCTTTTCCTTCCCCACCCAGGCCCACTTTTCACTTTGTTTTTCATACTTCGAATACAATTACATAATTAGTATATAACTTTAAATAGACAACAGACAAACCAATCATCACCTTGTTGGTATCTGATTTCCTACCATGAAATGTTATTTAGTATATATGCACCTTCTCCATATCCATCTCCAGATCTGATAGTTCTATTTTTACATTGTCAAGGTTTATTGGATTTTCATTCTATTTTATAGCTGTGATTGGGATAGCTATAAGGTGATCACTAGATATGACAGGACCAAGGTAAAGAAAGTAATTATTTTGCTCCAGAACACAACCACCAGGTGAAGAACATCACAAGCCTAAGAGTCAATCACTGTCTTATTTCATCTTCATCTTTCTCAGCTTCTCCTAGGTCATCTCCGAGGTCACTGTTTTCTAGATCTCATGCGATCTTTTATACTTGTACTTCTCCCACTGTTAAAATACTGTGCACAAAGGGTAACACTTTCAACCATTTTAAGGCAAAATCCAGACTTTGCATAACCAAAAGTTTCTTTTGCTGCTACACTTATTCGCTTTGGTACAGGATTATAGTTTGAAAATAACTTTCTTCCTTAAAACTTTAAAGATAATATTAATTTTTATCTAGCATCCAATATTACTTATAAAATATCTGAAGTTTGTTACACTATAGATAAACTCCTAATAATGTTCAAACGAAGGAATAGTTTATCTTTAATTCTAGAGAATCTGAAATTCAATAACCAGGAGATCTAGGTGCATGGCTTTTTTTCATCTACCTTAGTTCATCCTGAGGATCTGTCAAAGAAATTTTCTTCTATTATTTACTGATTATTTCCTTTGTTCAGTATGTTCCTGCTTCTAGAACTCCTGTTAAGACATGACAGGTTCTGGGTCTGTCTTCTTCTGTCCCCTCACTTCTCTCATATTTTCCATCTCATTTTGGTAGATTCCTTTGGCCAACTTTCAGAGAAGCAGCTTGGTTCTTAGCCCTGTCCATTCTTCCTTTAGCACTTCTAAGAAATTAAAAATGACCAAAAAAAGTATGATTTAATTGCTTGTTTTCCCTGCAACTATCCTTTTACTGATCTAACTTCATTTATCTGAAAATGCCATAAAAATAGAGGACAAGACTGAGCATGCATATGCATGCACATTTATACAAGTACAGGACACACCCAATGACAGCAAATCCGCATTTTAAAAGACTAGTACATTTAAACACACTGTTCCTTGAAATACAACCTTACAACTATGACAGCAGAAAAAAATTAAACTCACAAACTGAAAAGAGCTCCAAAACTCAAATATATGAAAGTTATTACTATATAAAAATTTAAAGCTCCCAAATATTATAAATAACTGAGAATATCAACAAATCAAACCCTTATGTTTCCAAAGTAAATTAAGTGTCACAAGAACTTGGCCACATTTTCAACTACCATTTCTCACATGTAGTCACACAAGAAATTTGGGATATTAATGAAAAAAATGCTAAAGCCTAAACCTACCCATGTTCCAAAGAATTTCTAAAACCACTATTTCACTCTCCACAGTTCACCAGATTTCCAAAAAAGGCTCTGCCTTCTGAGACAATTCAGGTAATATCCCGTAGCTTACCTGTTCGGTTATGTCACTCCTTTAATAAAAATTATTCAAAGGTTTTTCAACCATTTTAAGATAAAATACAGAATCCTTAACTGCCCTGAAGACGCTGCACACATGTCTAGTTTCTAGTTTCATTTAGAGTCATTTCCCTCCATTACACCCCCACCACAACAGCCTGCCATTTCCTCACATCATGTCCCATTGCAGGGCCTTTCCACATGCTATTGCTATCCTTCCTCCCCAGTGTCTCCGAGAGTAAAAGACTCTTTTTTAAGTTATGGCTTATCCCAGTGACAGAAAAGGCCTGGGACACACTTCCTCACCCCCTCCTCCCGCTGGATGGATGAACAGATGGACACACGGAGACAGACAGACAGACACACACACATACACACACACAAGAGTTACTGGCTTAACTCCCACTGACTCTCACGTCCCAGCTGATGCCTCACGTCTTTGGGAAATCATTTTCTGACCATACTCCTGGGTTAGGCTGCCATTTGCATTATTATGCTTCTTTTATGGGACAGGAAGAACAAAGAGCTGCTATCTGTGTCATCTGTTTTTCGCACCAGAATGCATGTTCCCAAGGCCAGGCACTGAGCTCATCTTGCTTGAAACTGCACCCTGTATTTAGCACTACGACTGTACCTAGTAAGTACTCAACATATTTCATGTATTGTAATCATCTGATCAAGCCCCAGTGTTTCAGAAAAAAAGAGTCTAGAAAGTCTTGCTTTAAACCCAACTATTCTGTAGAGGTCCCAAGAAACAGGTACCAACACCTACCAAAAAAAAAAAAAAAAAAAACAAACGAATTTCACTACCATAGAGTCAAATTTAATCAACCATCACAGTAGTATGAAAGCAGCAGACAACTACCTTGGGAGAATCTCCATTGTTTTATTTTTTCCTTGGTGAAGATAGGTAACAAAATAGCATGTCAATAATAAATTCACCAGAACAACCACTATTGTTTATTTTGATAAACACTTTTCGAATCATGGTGGAAATACAAAGTAAAGCCAAAGAAAAAAACCACATGGAAACACAAGTACAAATTAGCAAAAGAAAATGGGATTATTTAAGGAAATCTGGCAAACACATATCAGGTTATAGGGTATAATGGACTGACCCTGCAAATTTCACAGAAGCACAATCCCTGATTATCTGTTACTGTACTAAATCATTGCCAATACCGAAGTAAATGCATTGGGGCTATTCTGAACATAAGAGCAAAGCAACATAAAGATGTAATGAAATCCCACAGCTATGATAATGCATTTTCCATTTTCGGCACACAGGAATGACAGCACACATATCAGGAGACCCTGTCTCTGCACAAAAATTCATACATGATTCCAGATTGTTTTTCCAGTGAGAAAAGAAATTCTTTACAAAGCTTACCCAACATGAACCCTACAGACTAAGTTTTAATTTTGTGTTCCAAGTTTGACAGAGCATCTCGAGACTAGAAATATGAGCTGGTGGAGATAACATCTTGGGCCAAGCAAGGAGAGACTGGACAGATTCCAGAACACAGACATTTGATAAGCTCACTTCAATCTGTGTGGATTTTAACAAAAGAAAGGGTCACTTGCAGAACTGTGGATTAGTCTACAACTTTCTTCTTCATCGGCTAAATTTGGACATTAACACTCCTTTATAACAACTAAAATAAGATTGGGAACTGGTACCATATGAAGATAAAAGAAAAACTCAATGAATGGGGTAATTTCTATTCACATTTCCTTAGTATACAATCCCAGAGGAAATGACAGATGGTCATAGCGAAACATGAGCCAAGGATAGTAATTATGCAGGCCTCCACTATCTGTGAAAAGTACACCTACTCTGCTCAAATGTGACCTGTCCTGATTCAATAGTTACAGACATTCAAGTACGTTAAGCCAAGATAAGCTTTTATTAACTGGCCCCAAATTAACTAAGCCACATATTGGGCATTTCAAATTACTTAGATTAGCTTTTGATCATTATTTGGTTATTTAACATCCCAGCCTCATGAATGAACTTACCAAAGACCCTAGATTAGCCTTATTTCAATTTAGGATATCAAGTGAGCTAATCCTATCCATGAAAGTTCTATGCAGTTTTGTTATTTTTATTCTAAAGGGGTTGAGGGGGGGTAGAAAGATGGGCAAGTTCGAAATGGAATACATACAGATCTAATAAAAAATAAAATAAAAACAACCAACTAAAGAGATTGTCTTGGATTTTCTATGATTGTTGAATAAACTACACTTACAAAACTTCTCAGTGTAAGATCCCTAACAAATACCTTTATTTGTAGGTATAGAAAACAGATACCCACCCTCTGCCAAAAAAAATACTTAGTTTTCTATGAAATATAAGTAGCCAGGCAAAGAGGATTCCCTGTATTTTAGGTTCAATTTCTAAATGAAAATCTGTACATTAGGAATGTTTCTGTATATCTATGTAGTACTCCACATTTCTGAAGTAATTTCTCATTCAATATTTCCAGAAATCTTTCTAAAATAGCCCTGTGAAATCTGCTAAATGTCCCCACTTACTAGGCAAGGCCCTAGAAATAAGGGCCACCCTCTCAATCACAGTGGAGCAAGGATGAGGCATAACTATTAAGGTGAAAACTTCCGCCATATTCACTCCTTCAACAATTAGCACGCAACACCTACCGTGCGACGGGAGTTATTCCAGGCACAGAAAGGGTCACAGCAATGAACAAAACAGACTGAAACCCCCACGCTCAGAACTAACACTTTAATGAACACCACTCTGTTTTGGTTTTTTCAGGGTTTTTTTGGCTTGGCTAGTAGGATGCCATTTATAACACCAAATGTTCAATGAAAATTTCTGGTTTGGTTTGTTTTGTTTTGGCCAACTTAAAAAATTTAAACATACTCAAATTAGTCAATTACAAAAAAAAAAAAAAATTCAGTATTTAAAACATGTTAAAAAATGTATTAAGCACTGGTGATTCAAAAAACAATTTTAGGTACAGACCTCCATCTTCAGATGCTTAATCTATTTTGAAAAAGGCACATACATTAACAACTAAATAAAAAGTTCACAAAACAGGGTGCCTCGAAATGGAAAGCAAACATCGTTAGGACCATCTTCAAAAGAGGAAAACCAGCCAAGATACTGAGCTTTGTTGGAGACTGCATACTCAAATAAGTGGCCAGGGTTTTGGGGGGAAAAAAAGAGAGATTATTCTGTTTTAGACTTTATTAGTTAACTTTATACTAGCAGACTGCAGATTTAGAGATGCCAGGAGATTTAACTTCTAGCAATGTTATTTCACTTTTAACATTACTTTCTGTAGATTATCCAAAAAAGCCATTTACACTATTCAAATACAAGGGGGAGAGACCTAATATTTGAGCCATTATCTAATCTAATTTACAAATATCTATTTCCTTATAACAACACTACAAAATAAATACAAATGTAAAAGAGGCTGAGAAAACTTAAGTAACTTGACTGTGCTGACTACATGATACATAAGACTTTATAAATTGTAAAATTTGAGTATTAAAAGATCAGCTTGGAAAAGAGGATAATAAGTTTTGCAATTTATAATAAAAAGTTTCTTACGGCCAAGCACAGTGGCTCATGCCTATAATCCCAGCACAGAGAGGCCAAGGTGGGCAGATTGCTTGAGCCCAGGAATTCAATACCAGCCTGGGCAACATGGCAAAATCCCGACCCTACAAAAAATCTGCCAGGTATGGTGGCACACATCTGCAGTCCCAGGTACTTAGGAAGTTAAGATGGAAGGGTCACCTGAGCCCAGGGAGGTCAAGGCTGCAGTGAGCCGTGATTGCGCCACTGCACTCCAGCCTAGGCAAGAGTAAAACCCTGTCTCAAAAAAAAAAAAAAGTTTCTTATATCCAAGTCAATTAATATTCCCTATAAGAATTAGGGGCATTAGATACATATTAGTCATATGTAGTAATATACTATATACACTAAAAATAATTATCTTATTGTATCTTTTAAAAAATATTTAACAATTTGCAAAACTGTGGATGTGAAGACAACGTTTTTTTTGTTTGTTTGTTTGTTTGTTTGTTTTTTTGAGACAGAGTCTCGCTCTGTCGCCCAGGCTGGAGTGCAGTGGCCGGATCTCAGCTCACTGCAAGCCTGCAAACTCTGCCTCCCAGGTTGACACCATTCTCCTGCCTCAGCCTCCCGTGTAGCTGAGACTATAGGCGCCCGCCACCTCGCCCGGCTAGTTTCTTGTATTTTTTAGTAGAGACGGGGTTTCACCGAGTTAGCCAGGATGGTCTCGATCTCCTGACCTCGTCATCCGCCTGTCTCGGCCTCCCAAAGTGCTGGGATTACCGGCATGAGCCACCGCGCCCGGCCGACAACGTATTTTTTAGCAGTATTTTGAAAACAGTGATAATGCAGGTGCTGTCTTCCTACAAAATTAAATCTTATAAAAATCCCTTTCCTTCATTTTCTTCAGAAAAAAACTTTCTGCAGAAGGGCAGAATTCTAATAAGCTTGTTCTCACAACCTCAAGACAAGGTTTAACTATGTCCCATAACTTAGCAAGTTTTGTTATCTAGATCCAGGGTCAAAAGTTATCAGATACATCATGAAAGCTTTTTGAGGACTCTATGAAATCACAAAGGTAGGCAGCAAGAAGAGAAATAGGCCTGGGACCTGCAAGAAGTTACAATCCAGATGAGCTCATTAGCAATTGTGCAGTTAGAGACAATCTTGGGAAAAATGCAGCCAGATGGACCTACAGAAACCAACCTTGACAAACCCTTACTCAGATGGCTTCTTGGGGATGCTTACTCCATAAACAAGGAGGGACGGCTAACTTGCCACCGTGGCTAACTTGCAGCCAAGAAAACAGCCTGGGCTAATGGCCTAGGGTAAAGAGGAAATAAGGTAGAAGAGGGTTTAAGACCAGCTCCACCCACCAGAAACATTCTGGCTCCTCTCAGCTATGCCCCTCTCCACATTTCCTAGAAGGGAATTAATCTTTACTTTTTGAAGAATTTTCTTTTCAAAACATGAAGGTCAAAAAAGAGGAACCAAGTTTCAAAAATATTTGCTCAAATATTACATAAGCAGCATCTCATCTGAAGCTCCAGGCTCACATTAAGGAACTTCTACCTATCTGTCAATGAAAGAGTTAAGAGTATGAGACAAAAGCACAACGCAGAGAGGAAGAGGATAAAAAGGAGAGGGTAGTTGTATCCTTTGTTTACCTCTCATCACTCCTACTCATGGTTGTGAATTTCTTAGTGAAGTGTCTTTAATTTCTGTGTGTATAGAGGGAGATGTATAACTCCTAAGGACTTCAATTAATCACCTTGGAACAAAATGTGTAAGATAAATAGAAACTGATTGTTTTAAAGTAAACATGCCTGTGAATGGGAAAGCAATACTGCAAGCTGATACTTCAGCTAATGCTAGTCTACGCCCTGAATGTAAGAGGTGGCTAATAAGGAAATGTTGCAAGGACCCCAACCCATTTTAATTATTCAAAACCAAAACTGAAACAGAAGTAATAGTGACATTGGGTTCAAAAAAAAAATTAAAGCATTCATTTACTTTAGCAACAGCATCTACTTTGTGTCAGGTACCCTTCTATGAGTTAGAGAACTGGTGCTCAACAACACAAAGTCCATTCCCTTGGGCAATTTATATTCAAATGAAAAGAAACAACCCTAGTCCCAAAGAAAACACTCAGTAATATCTGTTACTCAAAAGTGCTGACTGCCCAAGGGAGAAATTAAGTCTAAACAAAAAGAAAAATGCTTTATTAGAGAATTATTGAAACTTCAAAAATATAGAAAGCTTGTATTATTCCAATTAAATCTTTATACTATGTTATGAATAAAGTGTGGGTCAAAACCATAATTTTTGGTATATGTCAATTAACCATCATTGACAAAGGACCCCCTTAGTTGGAAGCCAGTAAGTCTTCCTCAATATGGGGGATTAACTATGAATTCCTCCCTATTCTCTTATAAAACCACACTACAGTAAGAGTTAAACTCAAACTGTGTAAGCCCATAGGAAGACTGAATGGGACAGGAGACAATTATCACACTGGGGATGGTCACAACATCTTAGAAATGAACAGCGGAAACAGACTTGGGTTTTGACATCCACCACTCTATGGCCTTACAGCAAAAGGAAACTAATAAGGACCTGGCAAGGTTCTGGAATCACAGGTGCAAAGTACCACAGTGGATAGGAGTTCTGTGGTGAAGTGAAAAAAACCAGATAACTGAAAATCTGTAGGAAAGCACTAAAACCCTCCAGCTCCCCACCCTGCCTGCTCAGGCAACTGCTCCTCTCCTACTTTTATCAAAGACAGGCTTCATTACCTGAATAAACTGAAACAGAAAGCCACTAGATTTAAGGATACAAACACAAATAAAAGTACCTTACAGATCTGGAGGACTAAGTGAAAATCTGAATACTAGAAGGTGAGCTTAATGAGGGCAGAGACTTAATATCTGTGCTGTTCACTGATGCATCTCCGTCACCTACAATGGTACCTGGTACATAGAAGTCACTCAATATGCAGCAGAAGAGTTTAGAAGTTGTGTGTTTTTTTTTTTTTTTTTAATCTCCAAGAAAGTAGAGCAACAACAACCACAACAAGATCAAGAATAGAAAGCGAGAGAGAAAAATATAAAATTTGAACATCAATCCAGGCAACTCTGATCCACAGGAGTATCTAGAAAGAATAGAGAAAACAAGGGCGGAGGGGTATGAATACAAAGAAATAATGCAAGAAATTTTGCAGAACTAAAGTTTCTAGCACACACAAAATAAACAAAATTTCAGAATACCAAGAATAAAAGACAATATTCTAAAATATTCATGTTATTTTAGGTAGAAAGGTCACAAATAGAATCAGAAATGAGAACGGTGCCGGACTTCAAAAGCAACCCCGAAGCTAAAATATAATGGAATAATGCCTTCTAAACTCTGTGGGAAATGGTTTTTAACCTAGAATTCTATACCTAGCCCAAAGAACAATTCTGCATAAGGGTGAAAGTAGGAATAAAGACATTTTCAAACACAGGAGGTTCTCAGAATTTACCTCCCACATATCCTTTTTCCCTCTACTCTCCCAAAAAAGCAAATGCAGAAATATTCCTTTCTTTTAATGGAATAGAAAGGAAAGTATTTGTATCTCAGAAGCAGGTAATATAGCACTGAAGAGGGGCCAGAGGAATTCCCAGAATAAGGAAAATAAAGTCCCACCATGATGGCTCTTCAGAGGCTAAACACGACTAGTTCTAATTAGAGTAAGAGAACAGGGCGCTGCCTGAAGGAACAGTAACAAAACAAAATTCTTGGATTTATGTGTCTCATACTGCGGATGGTTCATGAGGAGAATTTGGGGATAAATTAATGACAAGGACCTTGTCTTATAAATTATAACAGCAACAACAACAACACCACTAAGCATCTTTTTCCAATGAATACTTAAAAAAAATGTTAGATGGGCTGGGCACAGTGGCTCACGCTTGTAATCTCAGCAATTTGGGAGGCCGAGGTGGGTGGATTACCTGAGATCAGGCATTCAAGACCAGCCTGGCCAACATGGTGAAATCACATCTCTATTAAAAATACAAAAATTAGCCAGGCATGGTTGTGTGTACCTGTAATCCCAGCTACTCAGGAGGTTGAGGCCGAGAACCCCTTGAACCCAGGAGGCAGATGTTGCAGTGTGCTGAAATTGCGCCACTGCATTCCAGCCTGAGCACAGAGCAAGAATCTGTCTCAAAAACAAAAAAGTTAGATGGAAAAAGAAATGATAAAATATTGCATGGCTTGAATATAACTTTCTATCATAATAAATACTGACGTCCCCTAAAGTTGGTAAAAGGTAACATAAAAAGGACATACAGAGAAAAAATATAGGAGTGAGGTGTAAAAGAATGAAATCTTCACCATCCAAAGTCAAAAGCCAATGGATAATGTTTAAAATGAAAAATTCAAAGCAATAGCCATATAAACATGGAATTTAAAAAGAGAAGTAAACAGTAAAACCAAATCAAAGAGCTTTTCTTAAGTGCATCCGGGAAATAAAAGGGGCATGAGAGATTAGGGCAGCAATTTGATATTTGTCTTATAACAGTTGTAAGACTATTTTTTAAAGTATATACATATTTTATAAAATACAAGTTGAATTTTTTAAAAAAGAGAATTTTCTCCAGTAAACAACCTAATTGGTTACTTCTTATCTCAACAGGATTGTGGATTATGGATCTCTGGAATAAAAACATTTAGTCTCACAGCAAAAGAAGTTTTGAGTTTATATACAAATTAAGTAAAAGACTAATTTTGATTTTGAAAAAGTCGTTCTCTAAACTTTTACAGGACGTTTAAATAAATTACATCATGAACAAAACTGCAGTATGCCAGTTCACATCCTCATGACCTCACGATTCTGCCTGAGCTCCACATCAATGAAAGGAAAATCGGATAATGAAGCACTTAGTCTAATATCTTAATAGCAACCACCGATTAGGATTATTTTTACTTTTTAAAAGTTTCTCTTCTATTTTTAGAAAAAAAAAATCTAACCTTATATGTAAATCTATCTAGTGTGCAAATGACGTAAGGCCGGGGTGGGTAAGGCCGAAGGTACCCCAAATCCAGCCCACTCCTGCTTTTGTAATAATTCACCAGCTAAGAAAGGTTTTTATATTTTTTTAATAATTGGGAAAAATATATACATTTTGTGACATGTGAAAAACCACACAAAATTCAAATGTCAGTGCTTGTAAGTAAAGTTATATTGGAACACATCTTCATTCATTAATTTCTGCATTGATCATTGTTTTCTGGGCATGGCTAAGTTGAACAGTCATGACAGAGATTATGTAGCTCACAAAATCTAAAATATTAACTGTCTTCTTTCAAAAAACGTTTGTTGACCCCTGACATAAAGGACTGTAATTCTGAATTCATTTTGAATTTTACTTCAAATTATTGAGCCAAATTCTTATATTAAAATATAGATATAAGTCACTGAGTCAAGGATTAAGTAAGGAGACTTAGGAATGGTCTTTATAACCCTTCAAAGAGTTAAGTACAAAGAGATTTAATGGTTTGTGTATTATCTGTTCTCACACTGCTATAAAGATACTACCTGAGACTGGGTAATTTATAAAGAAAGGAGGCTTAATTGATTCCCAGTTCCACATGGCTGGGGAGGCCTCAGGAAAGTTGCAATTATGGTGGAAGGTAAAGGGGAAGCAAGGCACGTCCTTATATGGTGGCAGGAGAGGGAGAAAGTGCAAGAGTGAGGAAGTGCCACACTTAATACCATCAGCTGTCATGAGAACTCCCTATCTCGAGAACAGCATGGGGGAAAGTGCCCCCATGATCCAGTCACCTTCCACCAGGTGCCTCCCTCTATATGTAAGGATTACAAATGGAGATGAGATTTGGCTGGGAACACACAGCCAAACCGTATCCGTTTTCTTAGAGTCACTGAGGTAAATGGGAACAGAATGAATACTAGAGCCCCCAACTCTGAGATGGCTGCTCTGTTAGATAAGCATCTATCACCACAGTTTTAACCCTAACATGCCTTTGTCCCTACACTGCTCTTCAACTTTCCATTATTAAGCCACCCGTTTCATTTTAGTTAAAATGTTAATAAGATACACTATTTCATCCCACCTTCCAAGTATTTAAAGCAGATTTCTGTTGATATTTACTTATGACCATGCCAATACGGCAGTACAGAATACTAGTTCAGTATGGAGTCTCTGGTGTCAGAGAGACCCTGGCTTTGACTCCGTCCCCGAGTATCATTCTGCCTTGTAACACTGGGAACTTCTCTAAACTGAGTATTTCTCACCTCTAAAGGTGAGTTCAGTTAGACTGAATAAGATGAAGGATGTCAAGAATGTAAAGGTAATGAATGTTACAGAATTAAGAGCTCTAGAAGCATTATCTATTATACTTTTTCTTATGTCCAAATATGTTATTCGTTATCCTCGAAGAGTTTCATGGGCAGTGTACTCAAATATCAGTGTACATGAGAATCACACTGGTGAACTTGTCAATGCAGACTCCCCAACCCTACCCTCAGACAGTATGATTCTTTAATCTGGAGGCTCCGGAATCTGTACTTTCAAGCTCATGTATGATTTGGAGGCAGGTGGTCCATGGAATAGAAACAGTGTCCCCAGAGGATGAAACAGATGCCCAGAGGTTAACAGTCAAGTCAAAAGCCTACATAATTACAGCTTCAAGTAGTTCCCTGCATCAAACAGCAAGGTACCACTCACTCATTTTTGTTGTTTTTCCAACGGCCCTTTTTTAAAATTTAAACTTCTGTTAGGCTCCATAAGTTAATTAATGTTACAGATAATATGAAGATGTCTTAGTTTTTAAAGGTTAGCACTTCCAGTTATACATCCAACTAAATGTTAAAGGCATTCAATCAGGTCAGTACTCAGATCCCCAGGAAACCCTGTTTTCTGCCTTAGAAGCCAGCCACACAACCTTGTTACCGACCCCAGAGCACTGAAAACTGACCATTTTATTGACTGGTATATTTGCAAACAGAAAAAATAAAATAAAATAAAATGTGTGTTCCTGCATTGCAGTATAAACCAAAGCAAACTAAAAATATGGCTAAAAACAAGCACAAAACTAAACACATCCTACATTGAGAAAGCTTGATGTGTAATACATGTGAAGCTAATTGCATGCAACAGCTGCACCTCAGGGTAAAAATTTTCAATTGAAATGTTTATTCCAAAACCAGCAACAAAAGTAGCACTGACAGTGACAAGAGTTGGAGAATGTAAATGCACACATTCACAATTACCTTGCTCCAGTCTAAAGCACAGGGAACGTCTTGCTGCTTCCATCTCAGGAGTTGGGTTATCTAGGACATGTCTACACCACTGCAAAGGAGTCAGGGATTTCTCTGATGAGGTGAACGTCTTTGAAGAGCCAACGTATAACCTTAAAAAAAGAAATCTACATTATAGGTATGATATAGGTACACAGAGAGTACCTCTCTCTAGGGAAAGCAACATGTATTTAACAATTTCCATAGAAACACAACTCATATTTGATCACTTCAAAGTATCAGAAATAGTTTTTAACAGGCAAATATCCCCAAATAGAAGATGACACTTCCTGTAGCCTGGTGAGAAGAACTTCCAAAAAAAGGTCTAACAATTTTTCCCCTAACTGTGTGTTTCAGCATCAGAGATCAAGGGCTTTTCTTTTCTTTTCTTTTCTTTTTACTAAACTAGCCCTAAAAAGGCACTATCATGATCTTACTATCTCTATTGACATGTCAAGAAATAAACATTTTCATCTTTCTCTTTCACAACAGAATCTTTGGTAAACTTGGGCTAATGAAGGTAAACATGATGTGACAAACAAGGCAAATCTTGTGTATTTTAAAAAAAATAAGTCTAAACACCCGTAAAAGCCAGTCAATTGATTCTTTGAACCCCTACATAATCACATATTTCTCCTGTCTCAAATCTACACTAACCTTGGTATATGCTTCTTTTTCATTAAAGCCAAACAAAGAGCTTTAAAAGATATGTTTTAGGAAGAGTTCACTTTTAGCACCTACACCATTACACAGTAATGGGTAGTATGCAAAATAACTACCCAGAAGCACTGCAGGTTATAAAAAAGCTTCTCTCATTAATATGCCATATTAATGTAGATTTTAGAATATTTTCAGTGATAGGGCTATATGAAAAGGTTTATCTTGAGGAATAAGTAAGAGTTAACTAAAAAAGGGGGAAAGGTGAATTACCTCCCCGAAACTGCTGGCTCTAATACATGACACCTCACTATTATAAGCTTACATTAATTATAAATCTAAAGTAATCTTCCTTCCAACAAAGCTACCACAATTCTAATATGCACATATTCTTGAAATAACATACTTCATTATTCACACTTTTACTGTTCTAGACAAAACGTTCACCTATTAATTTATCAGTTACCCAAGACAGTTGGGGAATGTACTATTCTTTGGTAAATTATTCTTATAGATAGGGATTGCCAAACGTTTTCTGTAAAGGGCCAGCAAGTAAATATTTCAGGCTTTGTAAGCCACATGATCTCTGTCACAACTACTCAGCGCTGCCATTCCAGTCCAAAGGCATCCTAGACAATATGTAAGCGAATAAACATGGCTGTGTTCCTTTAAAATTGATTTATAGATACTGAAAGTTGAATTTCCCATAGTTTTCCATTCTTTTTATTTTTTTTCCATCATTTAAAAATGTAAAAACGTATCTTACCCACCATACAAAACATGCAACAGCTCTGATTTGCCCTTGGGACAGTTTGCTCACTCCAGTTACAGATGAGGACTCTAAAATATAGATCTCAATGGATTTAATTCTAAGTCCAATATATTATTTTGTTTCCTTAGAGTGTGTTGCACAGTCGTGACTCCATCAAGAGTGTATCAGTTAAAAATTCATATTCTTGGGCCCCACCTCAGTCCTCCTATGGCAAGATTATCACCTACCTATGTAGGTAATAATCCCTTCCACTTCCTAGGAACACACCCTAAACTGTCGGGTACAGGCTACTCCTCCCTGCTCACAAGTATAGGCTAGTCGAGGCCAGTTATTCTCAATGTCTCATGTCTCAAAATTACTCAAACACCTTGTTAAGACAAATTGCTAAACCACATCCCTTAAATTTGATGCATAGGGTCAACGAATCTGAATTTCTAAGAAGTTTCCAGGTAAAGCTAGTATTACTGGTCTGGAGACCACATCTTGAGAGGCACCGGGCTAAGCCAATCACGGTATTTTCATTGTTCCCCTTTGCCTATGACTGGTTTAGGCCCAAGCCCCACATACAATCCTAGCCAAAAGAAACTGAGGGAAAATCATCTGATGGACTTGCGGGCAAGTTTTTCCTCATATTTAAAGGGAGGGGGGAGTGTCACAAAAGACTCAAGTATATGCTTCCTACGGGAAATGCACGTTAAACATGGGCATACAAATAAGTTAAATAGCTAGAAAAGTAATTAAAAATAAAAATAAAAAACTACCCACAAAGAAAAGTCTGGGACCAGAAGACTTTCCTGCTAAACTCTACCAAATATTTAAAGAAAACATCAGTTCTTCACAAACTCTTCCAAAAAAACAGAAGAAGAGGGAATACATCCTAACACATCCTATTAGGGCAGTTTTACCCTGATACCAAAATCAGACACTACAAATTAAGAAACTAACAGCCAGTATCACACATAAACACAGATGTAAAAAGTCTAAATATTTCAGTAAATTGAGTCTAACTTTACCATTAGCATACTTCACCATTAATAAGTGGGGTTTATATCAGAAATAAAAAGTCAGTACAAATTCAAGCATCAATATAACTTACTAGATTAACTAAAATAGAAAAAGTATATAATATCAATAGAAAAAAAAAAAAAGCATTTGACATCCACTCCTGATAAAAATTCTCATCAAATTAGAAACAGAAAGAAACATCCTCAACCTGATTGAAGGCATCTACAAAAACAGCATAGTGAATGGTAAAAGGGTGAACGCTTTGCCTGTGATATCAGAAAACAGACACAGACATTGGCCCTCATTGCTTCTATTTAACACTCTGCTGAAGATCCTAGCCAATGCAATCACGCAATACATTAAAAACATTTACATTGGAAAGAAAGAAGTAAATCTGTCTTTATTCACAGATGACACGATCATCTATGTAAAAAAAATCTGAAGACTCTACAAAAATGATAATAGCATAAGTGAGTTTAGTAGCAAGATTATAAGATACCAGATTGACGTAGGAAAGTCAATCATATACTTATACATATTAACAACAAACAAATTCATATTTTTAAAATTTCACTTTTCATTTACGATAGCATTTTTTTAAAAAACCATAAGATGCTTAAGGATAAATCTGACAAAAGATGCGTAGGACCTGAACACTGAAGACTACAAAACATTCTGAGAATTAAAGAGGACATAACTGGAGAGACATGCCATTTTCCTAAGAAAACTAAATATTAAGATGTCAATTCTCCTTAAATTGGTCCACATAATTTGCAAAATCTCAATCGAAATTCCAGCAGGCATTTTTTGTAGAAATGTAGATGATCTAAAATTCATATGGAAATGCAAAGATCTTAGAATAGCCAAACAAATGTTAAAAAAGAAATGGAGAGCTATACCACTGACTGAAGCTCATGACAGTAATGAAAACAGTTTAGTGTAGCATAAAAATAAACGGATCAGTGGAAAAAAATAGCCCAGAAATAAAACCACACATATATGGAGGATTTTTAGTAAAATACAGTTTAAAGGATAGTCTTTTAAATAAATGGTGCTGGAACAAAATGAGTATCTATATGCGGGAAAAAAAAAAAAAACCTTTGATCCACAGTACAAACAATATCCAAAACTAACTCAAAATAGAGCACAGACAAATGTAAAACTTCAAACTATAACACTTTTATAAGAAACCAAAGGTAAAAGTATTTGTGTCCTTGAGTTGGCAAATGCTTCTTAGATACAATTTATAAGACTGAAAATATGATCCATAAAAGAAAAAAATATCAATTGGACTTTATCAAAACTAAAAACTTTTCTTTTTGAAAGACATTGCTAAAACAATGAGTGATAAACCACAAATTGGGAAAGACATATTTGCAAATCATCTATCTACCAAAGAACTTTTATGCAGAAAACATGAAACTACAAATAGTAAACAACTCAATTTTAAAAATAGACAAAAGGTTCGACTACACATTTCACCAAAGAAGACCTATTAACGGCAAACAGCTATATAAAAAGATGTTCATCATTAGTCATTAGGAAAATAGCTAAAACCACAATGAGATACTACCACATACCTATTAGAATGGCTAAAATGAAAAATACTAGCCATAGCAAGTGTTAAGGAAGATTTGGTGCCACTGAAAACTTCATACACTGGTGATGGCAATGAAAAATGGTGAAACCACTTTGGAAAAGAGTTTGGCAGCTTCTTAAAAGTTAACCTGCACCTACTCTCTGTTCCAGACACTCAAGTTGTAAGTATTTACTCAAGAGAAATGAAAGCATGTTCATATGAAGACTTAAACATAAATGCCCACAGCAGTTTTATTTGTCATAACTAAAAGCAACCCAAGTGCTCATCAAAAGATGACTGGATAAACAAGCCATGGTTACAATGATGAAATCTAACAGCTCCCACAATAAAAATGAACTACTGATTCATGTAATAACACAAATTTCAAAATAACTATCTAGCTTGAAAGAAGCCAGACAAAAACAAATAGAAGAGTACATATTCTGTGACTTTATTGATGTAAAATTATAAAAAATGTACTATGCCTGTAATCCCAGCACTTTTAGAGACCAAGGCGGGCAGATCACAAGGTCAGGAGATCGAGACCATCCTGGCCAACAGGGTGAAATCCCGTCTCTACTAAAAATATGAAAATTAGCTGCACGTGGTGGCATGCACCTGTAATCCCAGCTACTTAGGAGGCTGAGGCAAGAGAACCATTTGAACCCAAGAGGTGGAGGTTGCAGTGAGCCGAGATTACACCACTGAACTCCACTCTGGGTAACTAATCTAAACTGCCAGAAAACAGATCAGGGGTTGCCAGGGTTGGAGGTAGCAAGGATCAGGAGGGAAAGAATAAGGAAAACAAGGGGCCACAGGAAACCTCAATTGTCAAAATCTATTCACTACATGTTAACTGTGGTCATGATTTCCTGGGTATATATACATGTTAAAGTCTATCAAATTGTACATTTTAAGTGCAGTTTACATATTATATTCCAATAAAGCAGTTTTTTAAAAGTCACAAGCTAAAGAATCATTGTTTTGTGGTTTTGTTTTGTTTTGAGACATTGTCTTGCTCTGTCACCCAGGCTGGAGTGCAGTGGGACAAACACACCTCACTGCAACTTTGACCTTCTGAGCTCAAGTAATCCTCCCACTTCAGCCTCCTGAGTTGCTAGGACCACAGGCATGCACCACCACGCCCAGCTATTTTATTTTTTAAGTTTTTTTGTAGAGATGGGGTCTCCCTATGTTGTCCAGGCTGGTCTCAAAATCCTGGGCTCAAGCGATCTTCCTGCCTCAGCCTCTCAAGGTGATGGGATTACAGGCATGAGCCACCATGACCAGCCCTCAGTGTTCTTAAGATGAGAAACTCATAGCTGCCATCTACCATGTATGTAAAAAGCCATGAACACCACAGCCCCGACAGAAATGAGCCACTAGTTAGTCAACTGTGGAGTTTCCCTACCTCAATACTTTTTTCACCAATTTTCCTTTTTTTTTTTTTTTTTGTTATTATACTTTAAGTTCTGGGATATATGTGCAGAACGTGCAGGATTTGTTACATAGGTACACACATGCCATAGTGGTTTGCTGCACCCATCACCTATCATCTGCATTAGGTATTTCTCCTAATGCTATCCCTCCCCTAGCCCCCCACCCCTTGACAGGCCCCGGTGTGTCATGTTCCCCTCCCTGTCCATGTGTTCTCATTGTTCAACTCC
The DNA here is from genome assembly GCF_008728515.1 of Papio anubis. Lineage (NCBI taxonomy): Eukaryota > Metazoa > Chordata > Mammalia > Primates > Cercopithecidae > Papio > Papio anubis. The sequence goes on along the minus strand of NC_044990.1, from coordinate 56,146,855 downwards.
CACTCATGAGTGAGAACATGCAGTGTTTGGTTTTCTGTTCCTGTGTTAGTTTGCTGAGAATGATGTTTTCAGCTTCATCCATGTCCCTGCAAAGGACATGAACTCATCCTTTTTTTACGGCTGCATAGTATTCCATGGTGTATATGTGCCACTTTTTCTTTATCCAGTCTATCATTGATGGGCATTTGGGTTGGTTCCAAGTCTTCACTGTTGTGAACAGTGCCACAATAAACGTACATGTGCATGTATATTTATCGTAGAATAATTTATAATCCTTTGGGTACATCCCCAGTAATGGGATTACTGGGTCAAATGGTATTTCTGATTCTAGATCCCTGAGGAATCGCCACACTGTCTTCTACAATGGTTGAGCTAATTTACACTTCCACCAACAGTGTAAAAGCTTTCCTATTTCTCCACATCCTCTCCAACACCTGTTGTTTCCTGACTTTTTAATGATCACCATTCTAACTGGTGTGAGATGGTATCTCCTCGTGGTTTTGATTTGCATTTCTCTAATGACCAGTGATGATGAGCTTTTTTTCATGTTTCTTGGCCACATAAATATCTTCTTTTGAGAAGTGTCTGTTCATATCCTTCGCCCACTTTTTGATGGGGTTGTTTTTTTTCTTGTAAATTGGTTAAAGTTCCTCATAGATTCTGGATATTAGCCCTTTGTCAGGTGGATAGATTGCAAAAATTTTCTCCCATTCAGTAGGCTGCCTAAGCTCTTTAATTAGATCCCATTTATCAATTTTGGGTTTTGCTGCCATTGCTTTTGGTGTTTTACTTATGAAGTCTTTGCCCATGCCTATGTCCTGAATGGTATTGTACAGGTTTTCTTTTAGGCTATTTATGGTTTTAGGTCTTACATTTAAATCTTTAATCCATCTGTAATCCATCTTGAGTTAATTTCTGTATAAGGTGTAAGGAAGGAGTCGTTTCAGTTTTCTGTATATGGTTAGCCAGTTTCCCCAGCACCATTTATTAAATAGGGAATCCTTTCCCCATTACTTGTATTTGTCAGATTTGTCAAAGACCAGATGGTTGTAAATGTGTGGATTGTTTCTGAGGTCTCTGTTCTGTTCCATTGGCCTATATATCTGTTTTGGTACCAGTACCACGCTGTTTTGGTTACTGTAGCCTTGTGGTATAGTTTGAAGTAAGGTGGCATGATGCCTCCAGCTTTGTTATTTTTGCTTAGGATTGTCTGGGCTATATGGGCTCTTTTTTGGTTCTATATGAAATTTAAAGTAGTTTTTTCTAATTCTGTGAAGAAAGTCAATGGTAGCTTGATGGGGATAGCATTTAATCTATACATTACTTTGGGCAGTATGGCCATTTTGATATTGATTCTTCCTATCCATGAGCATGGAATGTTCTTCCATTTGTTTGTGTCCTCTCTGATTTCCTTGAGCAGTGGTTTGCAGTTCTCCTTGAAAAGGTCTTTCACATCTCTTGTATTTCTAGGTATTTTATTCTCTTTGTAGCAATTGTGAATGGGAGTTCACTCATGACTTCGCTGTCTACTATTAGTGTATAGAAATACTTGTGATTATTGCACATTGATTTTGTATCCTGAGACTTTGCTAAAGTTGGTCATCAGCTTAAGATTTGGGGCTGAGACGATGGGGTTTTCTCAATATACAATCATGTCATCTGCAAACAGAGACAATTTGACTTCCTCTCTTCCTATCTGAATACCGTTTCTTTCTTTCTCTTGCCTGATTGCCCTGGCCAGAACTTCCGATACTATGTTGAATAGGAGTGGTGAGAGAGGGCATCTTTGTCTTGTGCCAGTTTTCAAAGGGAATGCTTCCAGCTTTTGCCAATTCAGTATGATATTGGCTGTGGGTTTGTCATAAATAGCTCTTATTACTTTGAGATACATTCTATCAGTACCTAATTTATTGAGAGTTTTTAGCATGAAGGGGTGATACATTTTATCGAAGGCTTTTTCTGTATCTATTAAGATAATTATATGGTTTTGTCATTGGTTCTGTTTATGTGATGGATTACATTTATTGATTTGCATATGTTGAACCAGCCTTGCAGCCCAGGGACGAAGCCGATTTGATCGTGGTGGATAAGCTTTTTGATGTGCTGCTGGATTCAATTTGCCAGTATTTTACTGAGGATTTTCACATCAATGTTCATCAGGTATACTGGACTAAAAATTTCTTTTTTTTTGTTGTGTCTTTGCCAGGTTTTGGTATCAGGATGATGCTGGCCTCATAAAATGAGTTAGGGAGGAGCCCCTGTCTTTCTATTGTTTGGAATAGTTTCAGAAGGAATGGTACCAGCTCCTCTTTGTACCTCTGGTAGAATTTGGCTCTGAATCCATCTGGTCCTGGGCTTTTTTTGGTTGGTAGGCTATTAATTACTGCCTCAATTTCAGAACTTGTTATTGATCTAATCAGGGACTCAACTTCTTCCTGGTTTAGTCTTAGGAGGGTGTATGTGTCCAGGAATTTATCCATTTGTTCTAGATTTTCTAGTTTACTTCCACAGAGGTATTTATAGTATTCCCTGACGGTAGTTTGTATTTCTGTGGGATCAGTGGTGATATCCCCTTTATCATTTATTGTGTCTGTTTGATTCTTCTCTTCTTTAATAGTCTGGCTAGTGGTCTATTTTGTTAATCTTTTCAAAAACCCAGCTCCTGGATTCATTGAGTTTTTGAAGGGTTTTTCGTGTATCTATTTCCTTCAGTTCTGTTCTAATCTCAGTTATTTCTTGTCTTCTGCTGGCTTTTGAATTTGTTTGTTCTTGCTTCTCTAGTTCTTTTAATTGTGATATTAGGGTGTTGATGTTAGATCTTTCCTGCTTTCTCCGGTGGGCATTTAGTGCTATAAATTTCCCTCTGAACACTGCTTTAGCTGTGTCCCATAGATTCTGGTACATTGTGTCTTTGTTCTCATTGGTTTAAAGAACTTATTTATTTCTGCCTTAATTTCATTGTTTACCCAGTAGTCATTCAGGAGCAGGTTGTTTAGTTTCCATGTAATTGTGTGGTTTTCAGGGAGTTTCTTAACCCTGAGTTCTAATTTGATGCACTGTGGTCTGAGAGATTGTTTGTTATGATTTCCATTCTTTTGCCTTTGCTGAATTTTACTTCCAATTATGTGGTCAATTTTAGAATAAGTGTGACATGGTGCTGAAAAGAAAGTATATTCTGTTGATTTGGGGTGGAAAGCTGTGTAGATATCTATTAGGCCCACTTGATCCAGAGCTGAGTTCAAGTCCTGAATATCTTTATAATTTTCTGTCTCATTGATCTAATATTGACAGTGGGGTGTTAAAGTCTCCCACTATTATTGTGTGGAAGTCTAAGTCTCCTTGTAGGTCTCAGAACTTGTTTTATGAATCTGGGTGCTTCTGTATTGGGTGGATATATATTTAAGATAGTTAGCTCTTCTTGTTGCATTGATCCCTTTACCATTATGTGATGCCCTTCTTTGTCTCTTGATCTTTGTTGGTTTAAAGTCTGTTTTATCAGAGACTAGGATGCAACCCCTGCTCTTTTTTTTTTTTTTTTTTTTTGGCTTTCCATTTGCTTGGTAAATATTCCTCCATCCCTTTATTTTGAGCCTATGTGTGTCTTTGCATGTGAGATGAGTCTCCTGAATACAGCACACCAATAGGTCTTGACTCTTTATCCAATTTGCCAGTCTGTGTCTTTTAATTGGGGCATTTATCACATTTACATTTAAGGTTAATATTGTTCTGTGTGAATTTGATCCTGTCATTATGATGCCAGCTGGTTATTTTGCCTATTAGTTGACGCAGTTTTTTCATAGTGTTGATGGTCTTTACAATTTGGTATGTTTTTGCAGTGGCTGGTACCGGTTTTTCCTTTCCATATTTACTGCTTCTGAGGCCAGGTGTGGTGGCTCACACCTGTAATCCCAGCACTTTGGGAGGCCGATGCTGGTGGATCACCTGCCGTCAGGAGTTCAAGACCAGCCTGACCAACATGGCAAAACCCCACCTCTACTAAAAATACAAAAATTACCCAGGCGTCGTAGTGGGCGCCTGTAATCCCAACTACTCAGGAGGCAGACAGGAGAATCACTTGAACCTGGGAAGCAGAGGCTGCAGTGAACTGAGATAGTGCCATTGCACTCCAGCCTGGGTGACAGAGCGAGACTCTGTCTCAAAAACAACAGCAGCAACAACAACAACATATTTAGTGCTTCCTTCAGGAGCTCTTGTAAGGCAGGCCTGCTGGTGACAAAATCTCTCAGCATTAGCTTGTCTGTAAAGGATTTTATTTCTCCTTCACTTTTGAAGCTTAGTTTGACTGGATATGAAATTCTGGGTTGAAAATTCTTTTCTTTAAGAATGTTGAATATTGGCCCTCACTTTTTTCTGGCTTGTAGGGTTTCTGCAGAGAGATCTGCTGCTAGTCTGATGGGCTTCCCTTTGTGGGTAACCCCTCTTCAGCTGCCCTTAACATTCTTTCCCTCATTTCCACCTTGGTGAATCTGATGATTGTATGTCTTGGGGTTGCTTTTCTCGAGGAGTATCTTTGTGGTGTTCTGTGTATTTCCTACATTTGAATGTTGGCCTGTCTTGCTAGGTTGGGAAAGGTCTCCTGGATAATATCCTGACGAGTGTTTTCCAACTTGGTTCCATTCTCCCAGTCACTTTCAAGTACACCAATCGAATGTAAGTTTGGTCTTTTCACATAGTCCCATATTTCTTGGAGGCTTTGTTTATTCCTTTTCATTCATTTTTCTCTAATATTGTCTTCATGCTTTATTTCATTAAGGTGATCTTCAATCTCTGATATACTTTCTTCCACTTGACTGATTTGGCTACTGATACTTGTGTATGCTTTACGAAGTTCCTGTGCTGAGTTTATCAGCTCCATCAGGTCATTTATGTTCTTCCCTGAACTGGTTGTTCTAGTTAACAATTCCTCCAACCTTTTATCAAGTATTTAGCTTCCTTGCATTATGTTAGAACATGCTCCTTTAGCTCAGAGGAGTTTGTTACTACCCACCTTCTGAAGTCTATTTCTGACAATTCATCAAATTCATTCTCTGTCCAGTTTTGTTCCCTTGCTGACGAGGAGTTGTGATCCTTTGGAGGAGAAGAGGTGTTCTGATTTTTGGAATTTTCAGCCCTTTTGCACTGTTTATTCCTCATCTTCATGGATTTATCTACGTTTGGTCTTTGATATTGGTGACCTTTGGATGGGGTTTCTGTGTGGACGTCCTTTTTGTTGATGTTGACGCCATTTCTTTCTGTTTGTTAGTTTTCCTTCTAACAGTCAGGCCCCTCTGCTGCAGGTCTGCTGGGGTTTTCCTGAGGTCCACTCCAGACTCTGTATGCCTGGGTATCAACAGCAGCAGCTGCAGAACAGCAAAGATTGCTGCCTGTTCCTTCCTCTGGAAGCTTTGTTCCAGAGGGGTATCTGCCAGATGCCAAGCCAGAGCTCTCCTGTATGAGGTGTCTGTCAACTCCTGCTGGGAAAATTCATGTTTCCATCTGAGCTTGTGCCTGTTGTTTTTAAATCCCTCTCAGCTACCACCTGAAGCTGCTACCTAAAGCACTGCTCTGCCTGTTACCTCCAGTATCCTATGGGAGAACTGCTGATCTCTTCTGCTGCTAGGAAGCTTCCTCCAACCAGCTTGACCCTGGATTCCAGATACTCCCACTTTTTTTTGACAGAATCCTTTTTTTGTTTGTAGGAGAACACCACAGTAAGATGTCTTCAATTACTTAGGGTCTATGTGATACAAATATTTCCTTTGTCCACATAGCCTCACACCATATTCAAAAGCTGCTCCTTTCGACAGGCACATTCAGTTTCTAAGTGACCCACTATGCCATGTTCACTTATGGAGATTTCTCTTTCATACTCCATAGTCCAATTCCTATTGTCTGGTACTATATCTCATTCCCACTCTGCATTTCATAGAAGGTAGGGATGATCATCACACTAAAAGCAGTGAATCCAGTTGAAAGTCTACCTAGGGGCAACTGGAATCCCAAATCCCCTTCCATATAGCCAGTCCTACCTCCCCTCTTCATCTTAACCTGAGACCAGAGACTCTGCTATGTGAATAAGCTGATCCAGAGAAGCCCTGACTTCAGGCACACCAAACTTAGCTGAAGGAGAAATGAGGTACCTTACTTAACCAAACATTAAATGGAAGTCCACATGCTGACTTGTTAGAATTCTGGTCCCATTTCTCTCTTTATATTCCTAGAAATGACTGCCTTGCTTACATCTCCTAGAAGTATAGAAGGTTTATGCCTAGAGAAAAAGATGAATCCAAGAGAAGACCTAGAGATACTTGAATGTCGGCTGGCTACCCATCCAATCACTAGTAAACTGCACCAAGGAGCTCCATCCATGGAGAGCTTCAGATCGGCTTCAATATCTCCTTTGGGTATGAACAGACAACCAGTGACACCAAATATGTGAAATATTCCTTTTACATGAAACACTGAGACTAAAAGTAGAGGGGGTAAAGAGAACCAAAGAGAAAATGCAGGGAACAGATGAAAATTTCAAGTATAATTTATATCATCTAAGAGAAAATGTTACATTCACACACACACACACACATACACACACAAGCACACACATACACATGGATATTGGGAAAAAAAACAGTTTATTCATCCTTGGGAAATGAGACTATCATAGAAAAACAAAAGAGTCAATAAATGAGTTTGGAATATCAAGTTGAAGAAGTCTCCTGAAAAGAAAATAAAGACAGATTAGCAATGGGAAAAGACAGATAAGAAAATCAAGTGATTAAGCCAGGTAGAATGACCTACATCTGTCTGTTACAAGTTCTACCAAAAAAAAAAAAAAAAAGAAAAAAGAAAATAAAGAAAGAAAAGAAAGAAACTGGAAAGTTATTCTGAAGAGAGAGAGAAAAAAAAAAAAGCAAGAAAATATCCAGAGTGGAAGACAGGCCATGCAATTCTAGAGTGAAAGTGTGCACAAATGTCCGGTATACCAAATAAAATAACCCATACCAAGGTACAACATGACATTTTAGAATAGTAGAGATAAAGGAAGCAAAAGAAAAAGTCAAAAAGGATTAGATACCCAAACACAGTACACTCAATAACTAGAACATAACAGAAGCTAGAACAAAATAGAAAAATGCCTTCAAACATGAGGGAAAGGTTAACTTAGACTTTTATAGCCAGTCCAACTATGAATCTTATGTAAGGGCAGAACAATGACATTTTCAAATATGCGGGATCTCAAATTGTCCCTCTCATGCAGGTCTCCTTTCTTAGAAAGCTATTGAAGGCTGTGCTCCACCTAAAAGAATAAGTGAAATACAAAGGAAAAGGACTTAAGAAGAAGGGAATCCACATTAGCCAAGAAACGGAAAGAGTTCCCATGGCAATAGCAGTATGCATCCAGCCTAGGGGGCAAACTACTAGTAAAAACTACAGCAATGAGATTAAGAGTTTCAGAGGGGATAGCACTACAATATAAATTTTTTAAAAAGCGGATTTAACAGATTGCCAAATATTTATGACCTTAATGAGGGATTGTATGGCTCCTTTAGTGTGTTTGGGAAAATAATTTCTGATGGTTAATTAAAGAAAGTGAAGAGGGGAGAAGAAGGGCCATTACTAACTGTTGGAGGAACAAAGTGGTTACGGAAAATACATGTTTAACATGCAATTAACAGGACTCAGCTAGTAAATTATAATCATAATGCAGACATTAAATATAAAAGAAAAACCATAAAAACCATCATGAGAAGGAAAAAAATATATGGATATGGTAGTCGAGGGTGAGAGGAAGAGAGCTAAGTTTTCATCTTTCATAATAAGTCCACAGATGTCTAAGATCATAAAAGTATAAAGACTGTTTAGGAAAAAGAAACCGCTAGAAGAGTATAAAGCGATGCCTATGTGAAGGACTCAGCAGGCGAAGGGAGTAGAGGACTGCTTCCTGTAATAAGCCTAACGAAAGGAGTTTTGAAAACCACTTACATGTTATTTATTATATTATTTTGATAAAACTGTTGAGGTGCTATACAAATGTATGGCATTAAGACAGAAGTGATCATTTTCACTTCTGTCTTAATGCCAGTGGGCATGATAGCTTTGAGCCTAGTGTTTCTATGACTTGGCCTAGAGCGGGATTTAAAGACAGAAAAAGTCCACAATAACCCTGAATGTTTCCAATGAAGTATGACAATTGTCTAGAAAAAAAAGTCTCAGTTATTCTCAAAATATTTGGTTCTAAAGTCATCTTTTTGCAGATAATACAAAAAAACTAGTTATAGAGATCATGTGGCTAAAAACTCCTTGAGTACAACACAGCTCCAAAATTAGATAGGCAAGGTTTAAAAAAAAAAAAATCTGTATTTCTCCTATATAGTTCTAACCTTCTAAAGAGTCATTTTAAAAATCACTTTATTCATTGTCATTAGAATGCAAGTAACATTTACAATATCCTATCTTGCCATCATTAGTGCATCATACATTCTGACTTATAAAGATTTTTTCAACTTCAGTAGTTTCATTAAGGGTATATTGAATTCTGGCAAGAATATCTGAAAAGTCCTGATCTAAATTTTCAGAATTCTTCAAATTGTGTTTGAAATATAAATTTCAAACTACTATTTGGAATGTCATTCCAATTTTCTTTAACTTTTCTTCAATTGCTTCCAAACCACACACACCAGAAACTACTATCCTTCTCACAGAATCCCTTCTTTTCCATACACATCACATTCTACACTGGGAGACCAAAAATAACACAAAGCTCATGATAACCCTGAATGTTTCCAATGAAGTGTGACAATCGTCTGGAAAACAAAGTCTCAGTTATTCTCAAAATATTTGGTTCCAAAGTCATCCTTTTGCAGATAGTACAAACAACAAATGGTACAGCCATACATATATACAAGTATATATATATATTGTGTGTGTGTGTGTGTATTTAGACCTGCCACTGAAAAGTATATGTGATAATTTTCAGACAAATAATTTTAAGAGCCTTCAATCACTGCAAGTTTTATTTTAAGAAAAGCTGAAACATCAACACTAATAAGCACAATCAACAAATCTTTAGTTCTCTCTAACAGTGTTTGAGTCACTGGCACCTGCTAGGATCAATCTAGATAGCCGCTACAATACTTAGTTCCAACAGTCTCTTAAAAAGATACATGAAGTTCAAGCTTTACTTACTAAGCTGTCCTATAACAAACTTTCCCTCCACCCCCAACCCTGACTCACCCAGTTAGAACTAAACTATTTCAGCACCTCACTTCAACATTTAAAAGTTACGTATCTCAAACACACGTCATACACTTCAGTCAATTCCATTTGCTCCTACAAAACATTGTACATTTTCAATTAGCACTGTCAGAAAGGGAAGCACCCTCTGGTCTTTTCACTGAAAATCAATTATGCAAAAAACAGTTTAGGTGGTCTAATTTAGCTGCGCCATATGGATACTACAAGGTGTTCAACAGCTTTGATGAAAAACTGGCAATGATGTTAGCCAGCTGTCTGGGATCTTGGTATTACATGGTGAAGATGAATATCTCATTCATTAAATTTTCCTTAATTTGTACAAGTCACCATTTTTCCTTTTATAATTAACAACTTTTCTATTGTCTTTCCCAGTTGGGAAAGTTTAAAATCCTTGCCACATCCTGTTTATATAGTCTCAATGTTCTGCTAATTGTCATTCTACTAAAATAAAGCCTTCTTACATGGCTGTATTTTATATTGGCTGGCTTATTTTCATCGTGGCATTTTCTCATATAGAACCATCTTCCTGGCTGAGGTGTGCAAGACCTAACTTCCCTTCAGAGTACTATACTATCTTCAGTGCTTTTCCACCTGCTTTCTCCATTTTGCTTTCAAACAGTAGAGAGTTTTGCTAACTTTGATCATAATGCAAAAATATGTTTAATATTTTCACATCCGTAAAACTGAAACACATTTAATCAAAGCAAGCATTGTATTATAAGATATGATAAACTCTGATTTTCTATTCTACTGCACTTCACTTTTTGAGAATGCTGGTCAATCCACTAAATTGACTTTATAAATTTGCTAGTGAGTTACACAGCTTGCTCTGGGTGAAAAAATATATCAATTGATGTAAACACTTCTGAATCTGGACAAATAATCTGAATTTTAGTCTGAACTCCATCAGTAACTAGAAGAGCTTACATAAGCCATCTCGCCTCAGAGCTCCTGTCCCTCAACACTGAAATAAGAGAGCTGAAACAGGTCATAGGAAGATCTAGTATGCAGTTAGCTAATGGCTCCCATTGCCACTTCAGACCACTCTAACTTACTCTGTCCTCTGGTGCTTCACAGTCTGGTGACATTGGGACAAATATGAATCTTAAAAACATTTCTTCCATAAAGATAGAAAAAGCATCCAATTACACTGTGTCCCATGTATGCATGGATATTTTAGTCCCTTTGAGCTTTTTATTTGCTTCTGATATTGAGACTTTTCCCTTTTCCTTTCTAGCCAATGGCCTTCCAGAGACCTAAGCCTATCAAATTAGTAAGATAACTGAGGAATCAGTATAGCAGGATGAGAGTTTTACTATAGGGCCATAAGAGGACTTAAGAAATCAGGTTCTGGAATTGCCATCATCTTTAACTTTCTGAGACACTTAATTCCAGCAGTACTGTGCTAGGATAATCAGGTAGTATTAAGGCAACATTCAAGACTTAAAATTCAATTAAGATAAATATTCAAAGAAATAAGAATATTGCTTCATCAAAGTTTTTTGTTAAAAGGGAAAGCATAACATGCCATTGTCTTTAAAGTTTTTTTTTTTAAAAGATACTCCTTATAGGTTAAATAATTATTCAGAAAAAAGATCTCAAAGACCTGGTTAATCATTAACTAATGAACTATCATAAAAAGATTGGTTCTGTTAGTCACGATTTTCCTTATACACGTAATTCTTAACCAAAATTTTGTCCAAGTTGTTAATAAAGGAAAATAATGTATTCTAAGGTTTTATTAGAAAAGATATACTTAAAGAATAGTTAAAATATTCAGTGATTAATCTACATTTGTAAACTTTCCTGAACACATGACATTTTAGCAGGAAGTACTATTCTGAATAAATAAGCAAATAAATTTTAACCCATTAGGATGAAATCATAATAAAAATGCATGAAAAACTGTAGGTGATACAGTTAACAGTAACTTGTTCCTTAATATTGTTACTCTAGTAATGATGCCATTGTTACTGGGAGATGTGAAGTGACATGAACACACAAATGTCCAAGGTATGTTCAATGAAAGGCAAGCATTAAAAAAAACTGATGTGTGTATGTTTGTATATTGATTTGTGTAATTATATTTTTTATCTTGAAGGATCTACAGAGTATTAACAGGGTGAATTCTGAGTCACGGTAATAAACTGGGGACAAGAAAGAGAATTTTTGTGACCTTATACCTATGTCTATGTTTTAGTTTTTTTTACAATGAACATGTAAAACTTGTAGTTTTAAATATTTTTAAAATAAGGTACTATATACCCACTCCAGTTGTTGCTTAATAAACACAGGAAATAAAAGTAAGTTGCCATCCTGCAAACATATCAGGGAATCCAAACGAACAGCACTCTATTTGTGAGACCACACGACAGGGACACTATAGTCTACAGTGATAAAAGAACTTCAGAGTGCTTTGCAAGCACTAACAAGTGGGTTAAACTTTTAAAATTAAACCCTGTTGATGTTTTCTTCATCAAAAAGATTTGCAATTAAAAAAAAAAAAACATGATGCATAAAATGTACTAATGAAATAAAATTATGTAAATCAGGTAACTTTAAATTTTTTAAGTCCATCCCACTAAGATTAATGAACCCTCCTTGTTTTTCCACCTGGAATTCTAATCCCAGGCTTATTTTCAGGAAGATTTTCTGCCATTTGTCTCTAGAAACATTTGTAAAGCATTAAGGCTTTGATTTATTCACCTGTATACTTGTTGAATGAAATAGAGCCTGCTTCAACTTTGATTTGCTTCAAACCATATGAAGAGTTAATATACTAATACCACTAAGAAGGTGATTTCTATTAAAGTTGGTTATTTCAATGCTATTCGGACAAAATTAAACTATAAAAAAAAAGCCTAGGTACCAAAATACTAGCAATAGAAGGATGCTAACTACATATGACAGAAATCCATTCAAAAGAAGAAAAGTTATTAATAGATTACTAATCTAATAAACAAGCAATATCATAATAAATTTTAAAATGCAAATATTTTAAGCATAAAATTGATCCCATATAGCTCCCCATCAAAAATACAAACAAGTTTCCTTCCACATACATACCATAAGAAAAGGCTAAATAAGGACTAAATCAACCTAAAATAATATGAAAGTGGCATAAGGGCTGAGAGTTATTAGTGAAATCTAAGGACCATCATGAGAGCATTTTCTAGTACCACATTCAGGTTGAAATTGAGATTGTAATACACCCCGGGCTTTATGGAAATAAGGGTGCAGCTTTGAAAGAATGGCTTAAAGTTCCAGAAAGTGATGAGTTGTTTGTTTTTTTTACACCTTGAGCTACCTGCACAGCTGCCAAAAAGTGTTAAGGTGGATGATGAATACACCTCTGAAAGGCTTACTATAGCTCCATATATTTTGATTCTTGAATCAAACCAATTAACTAATGCACTTTACAGTTAGAGCTCTCACATGGTAGAGTGTAAGGCAAGCTTCCCAACAGGAAACCAGTAAGAATCTCCATTTCCCAATCCCTTCCATGCAATCACGCAACAGAGACACAAAGAAAGTAATGAAAACCCAGCTTGCAAAAACAGAAAGGGTCCTACATAAAAAGGACCTCAGGTAAAGAAGGACTAAAACTATTCTTCATGCCTCTGCAATGTAGAGGTGAATGCTGCTCATTTTCCTTGCAGGAACCAAGTTCCATCTTATCTGAAACATATCCTATATATCTGGTGACCACAGAAAATGGGAACCAACCAAAAGAAGTGAGTCGTGAAATGACTATTACCCCATGAGCAAGCAGCAAGAAACATACATCATAAAGGAATTGGATGCCTCCCCCTAAAGTTACCCATTCATGAAAAGTAGACAGTGCTAACCAGATGTCAACTGAATAAATGCTGTCAGCCTCAAGTTTTCTGATAACCAAGCTAAAAAGTTTCCAAGAAATAAGAAAATAAGGCTTCTCTAATCTCACTTTTCTTCTACAGTTTAATTTTAAAACTTAAAGACAGTTCCTTGGTGCCTAGGTTTAAAAAAAAAAAAAAAAAAAAAAGTCCCTCCCACCTGTTCATTCCACTCCAAGAAAAGTCCTCTTTATTGGCACTATTTATGGGAAAGCCAGTGAGGTCAACTCATTTTAAAAAACAAGTCAGTCTCTGAAAATAAGATTTCAATGAAAATGCAGCGCCAAAGGGCACACGACTGCAAAATTCAAACAGTAAGAACGAACCTCTCTGTAAAGAGAGATCCATCACTGCGCGGCTTCCGATGCCACCCGAGGAGGAAGAGCACGCAAATCCTGTCCATCGTTCGTTTAAAACGAAAGAACAGTAACAGTCGCAGACAGAGACCAACCCCTACCATCCCCCGTCATCCCTCCGAAAACACTGGGGAAAAGAGCAGCACTGAGCAAAAGGACAAGATGTCATGGATTTTGCACTTAATGCTAACGAGGAGCTTGGGACCCAACTATCAGCAAACAGCAGAACCCAAGATCGGGGGCGGGAGGCGGGGTGGGGGGGGGGGGTTCATCCGCAGTCGGAGCGATTAGAAAACAGGTTTCTGCCTTCGTGAGAAGCCTCATCGTGGGAAATGTCACCGCCTGGCTCGACACCTGCTGGATCGGCCCCTCCAGGAGCGGCGGGGAGTCATGCCGGCAGCCGCAGGGGACCCCCCGTCCGCCCCCGCCCCCGCTCCCCGGTGCTCGCAGCCCCCGAGGCCAGGGTCTCCGGGAGGGAGCGGAGCCAGGCAGTACCAGGTGTAGTCGTCCTCGTCCCGCCAGGCGGCTATGCTCTCCAGATCCAGCAGTTCCACCTCGTCCAGCAGCATGGGGGCCGGCGAGGGCGGCGCTGCAGCTCCCCCCTGCGGCGTCCCGGCGCCCCCCGGCTCCGGCCCGCCACCGCCCGCGCCGAAGAAGCCCGCTGCCGGCTTGAAGTAGACGAAGGGCGCCTCGGGTGGCTGCGCCAGGCTGCAAAGCAGGGAGGGCGCGGGGCTAGGCAGGCAGAAGGTGCCCGGGAACGCGGGACTGGAGCCACCGCCGCTGCCACTGCTGCTGCCGCCACCGCCACCGCCCCCCGCGCCCAGAGCCAGCCCGAGCCCCAGGCCCCCTGAGGCCGCGGCTGTGACCGTGGCGGCCGGGGGGCTCCGAGGACCCAACGGGCTGCAGGCCCCGGCGGGGGGCGGCGCGGCGGGCGGCGGCGGCGGCAGCAGCAGCAGGTGCGGGGCGGCGGCCGCGCTGGCCGCTCGACTCCGCAGCTGCTCGTTCTGCTTCTCCAGCTTGCGCACCAGCTCCTGCAGCTTCTTCACCTCCAGCTCCGCGTTCACCACCGGCCCGGAGCCCGCTCCAGAGCTGACCCCCGCCGAGGCGCATTTCACCTGCTCCGCCATCATCTTGGGCCCCGAGGGCGCCGCGGCCGCCGGGGAGTACGCGCCGGCGCGCCGGCTCCTCGGGCCACAGGGAGGCTACGGCTCCTTCCCTGCCACCCCAACCTGGGGGCCGACCACGCGCGGGCTGAGGCCGAGCCGGCGGTTCGCATCAGCACCCGGCCCTCGCCTCCGGCCGCAGCAGCCACCACCAAGCTGATCTGCACATGCTCAGTGCGTCCCTCCAGTCCCCTGGGCGTCGCGGCGGCTCCGGGTTTTAGCCGCGGCCCCGGGGCGGGGCGGGGCGGGGCGAGAGCGCCGAGGGGGCGGGGCGGGGGGGGGGCGGAGAACCGTGGGGAAGCCCACCCAGGGGGCGGGGCCGGCAGCCCTGGTGGGGGCCAGGGAGCCGCACCCACCCTTGCTACCTAATCCCAGGTGCCTGATTGGACCTGGCCTGAACTTTCCCGCCACAGGCACCTCCTGCAGCTGCTGGGACAGCGAACTGCGCGGGTCTCTGAGCCAGGTGCGGGGGCCAGGGGGTTCCCAAAAAAGCAGCTGCAGGTGCTGGCCCTTGAGGAGTGCACCTAGGGCCCGCTGGTTTGCTTCCTTCCCAGCTCTCTGTTAGGCTCCATGACAGCATTTAATACTCACTGACTAACGAATCCTATAGAAAACTTAAAGGCTGGGGATCCTTATTCTGAAAATCGACAAGTGGATAGGGGGAACAGAAAGGCTTTGGGACGATGCCACTCATGTACTCATGGGTAATAGGGAAACAAAATGGTGGGAGACAGGAGGCCGAGAAGAAAGAGAAGAAAGCCCTCTCTCTAAGAGGTAGAGTGGCCAGCTGCTAAGGAGACAAGTGTTTACTTAAGTATTTATTCTAAAATAGTCAAATTTGAACTGTTACCACCATTGTTTGCCACAATAAAAGAAGAACTGCTTTTTTTTTCATGTTATGTATATTCACGCATTCTCCAAACAAAAGATCTTTGAGCACCTACTCTGTGCCAGGAACCATTCTAAGAGCTCGTGATGCGGGCAGTGAGTACAATAGGCAAAAATGGTTATGGAGAGAAATATGAGTAAAATTGTTTAGTGCGCCTTCTGTTAAATAATGTATGAGTTATTAAAGGCAGTCTTGCTGGGGGGAAAGCGGAAAGCAGAAAGCCTCAGAATTCTACCCAATACCCTTTAATCTCACCTGCAAATCTGCTATTTCTTACCACTTGGAAACCATGAGCAAATCTGCTTTTTTTAAAGAGGTTTTAAGCAGAGGAATTTAATCGAGTTGTGTTCAATGAATACTGACTTAGCATTTTGAGTGTTTAACACAATCAAAGGAAAACCTGAGATTATATTATGAGAAAAATTACACCACTGGTTCTCATCCTCAGATGATATACTATCTAGTGAAAGTCCTTGCTAGGGACTTTACATACCAATCTTTGTGACAATGTACCTCGTTTCTCTGGAACTGCTAACACATTGTATCTATTGGTTTTAGATATGGTTTTGTGTCTTCCTGCTCAGAAACACTTGTATCTTCTCAATTGTTAATCTACATCTCTAGCTTCTGTGTGCAGGGTGGATGTTTTGCATTTAACATGCTTGGTGAGACCTTCCCTAAATTAGATAAATGCGTGTGATGACTCCCTTAACCTTCCCGGTATCCCAGCTTGCTAACCCACCACCTAACCACCTGTATCACCCATCACCTTTCCAAGTTTCGGTCTATCTTTACGATTTTTTTGGTTATTACCAAAACCTGGAAAAGTGGAGTTATACTACTGAAAGTCCTAAGTAAAGAATCTATTGAAGGATTTTTCCCGCATGCTCAGTGGCAGATGCGGGTAGCAGTATCCCTGCAACACAAAGAAAGGGAGACGACAGACACAATGAGAACAAAGAGCTGCTGGGTCCCACACTAGAGAAAGAAATTGGGAATAGGCACATAATAGTGAAGACAACAAGAATTAAGATGTAAAGAAAAGCAGTCATTTTACTGCACAATCTATATACACCCTAAAGAAGGAGAGAAACAGACAGCCCTCTCCTCGTTCATTTACCCAATATGGTCTATATACATCCAACAAGCAGTAGTCAAGCTTTTGAACCCTGTTTTCTAAGTAATAATTATCATCTTTGTTCTTTAAAAAGAAAGCATGCATTGAAATTTAGACGTAGAAAAGAGATGAAACATTGTTTAACAATTCTAGTCTGCATTATTCTTCTGAAAAGACAAATTTGCCCTTTTCCTACCTGTTTTAAAAGTGTGAAATTATTTATGTCCAAAGAAAGTTTAAATAATATTTTTGCTTTCTCTTAATGCCCCTCTTTTTTTTCCTTTTGTGAATTGCACATGTACACACACTAGAGACACTCAAAATGCACACTGATTTCAACTTGGTGTCCCTAGGCTGCCAGTCTCTTTAACGTATAATTAAAGAGGTTGATGGTGTCAAGGTTTTAATTAAGCAGTCTTGATTTTTTATTTTGATGCAAATTAGTAAGCTTTGTATTTTGAAAGAGATTGCATGCTGTAGTTGCTCAATTGTAGTGTTTTCATTTTAAATAAAATATGTAGGTGATTTCAGAGGTTTACAAAGAAGATATGAGAAATGAAAGTGCATGTCTCATTTAAAAGTTTGTGTTTTAAGCATACATTTGATACACCGTAAGGTAATGTGAAACATCCACATATCACACATTCAAAACTGGATAAGAAATGCACATTTCTCTCTATTAATTACACTTCAGAACTACCATCACTCTAGTGAATTTTAAGAGAGAACATGAACTTATTTTAATTTGTATTTTTCACATATATTTCTAATAGTGTCTATGAATATTAAATAGATCGAGCAACAGAATCGCAAAAGCACCATAGGTTCTTCTTGAGTATATAAAAATAATTCTGCAAGGAAACTGAGAAACAGCCTGTTATTATCCCAGTTTTACAGATGAGCTTACGAGGTTATGTTACTGCCCAAGTTCAGTCATGAAAATGATGGTTCTTAGCAGTTGCTAGTGGGCCAGAGTAAAATTTCTCCTAGAGTAAGATTCATATGTTTAAATTTTGCTATCAGTACAGCTGACATACCCTAATATGAGTACTACATTAATTCAAGTTTATAGATCCAATTACTGCAAGAAAAGAAAATAACCTAATGTGTTAAACTAAGATCAAAGATCCCCAACTGTATTTTCAAGTCGATTTGAACCACAAGTTTGAGTGATTCTTATGCCTCTTCATGGAGATTCCTGTTTACACATACAGAATAGACTTGAACACTGCAGGTCCCATTGCCCATGTGCAGTGCCTAGCATAGTGTCTAGCACATGGCAAAGAAATACTCAAAAAATTTTAAAGGATAAATGAATCAATAAATAAATCCCCAAGTTCTAGCTGGAATTTAGACAAACACATAATTAGCTATTTCCATAAACCTCATTTATCATAAGGTAACAACATGGGAAGACTAGAGGCTTTTTGCAGATCCCATAATAATCAATTATTTTACATCAGACCCCATTAATAGCCAAGAAAATACTTGCTGCACCTAATGTGTTATATTTTAATGTAGGGAGATTATGGAAAGAGAAAACAGAAATACAAGAAGTCAGAATTTATTTTTAAAAAATCCCTGTGTGAGTTGCTCCATTCTAACCCCACCCAACTGTACTACTCATATTCATGCCCAAACTCACATAATTATACCCTATAAAGTCACATGTGGTGGTAGTTACAAGAATAATAATAGTAATAATAATCATTCTGGGCCGGGCGCGGTGGCTCACGCCTGTAATCCCAGCACTTTGGGAGGCCGAGGCGGGCGGATCACAAGGTCAGGAGATCGAGACCACGGTGAAACCCCGTCTCTACTAAAAATACAAAAAATTAGCCGGGCGCGGTTGTGGGCGCCTGTAGTCCCAGCTACTCGGGAGGCTGAGGCAGGAGAATGGCGTGAATCCGGGAGGCGGAGCTTGCAGTGAGCCGAGATCGCGCCACTGCACTCCAGCCTGGGCGACAGAGCGAGACTCCGTCTCAAAAAAAAAAATAAAATAATAAAATAATCATTCTGTTGATTTGTCAAGCTATACCTGTAAGAGCCCCTTTAAATAAACACTCATTACATGTCTATTATTTTCAGGTGCTAGATGAGTTTTAAGAAGTGAGTAAGAAACCAGTGTCTCCACCATCAAGAACTTATCTAGTTGAAGAAAGACGCATATAAACAACTAACTATAACACAAAAAATAATATTATGTATCATAATGAAAATATAAATGAACAGCATAAGGAGTGATCAAGAAGGAGCAATTCGGCTAAAAATTTTGGGAAGGCTTCGAGTAGAAAGTAAACATTATTTCAACCAGGCACGGAGGCATGTGTCTGTAGTCCCAGCTACTCAGGAGGCTGAGAAAGGAGGATTGCTAGAGCCCAGGAATTCAAGGTCAGCTTGGGGAACATAGTGATACTTTATCTCTAAAAGAAAGAGAGAGAGAAACAAAGACAGGAAGGGAGGAAGAGAGGGAAAAAAGAAAAGAAAGAGGAAGGAAGGAAGGAAGGAAGGAAGGAAGGAAGGAAGGAAGGAAGGAAGGAAGGAAGGAAGGAAGGAATCCATTATCTCATTTGGATCTCCTCATTTAAGAGAATTCATTATCTCATTTGGTTCTCCTCATCAAGCTGTTAGGTAAGGGATCAGGGCGAGTGTGATATTCATTTATCAGTCCGCATGGGATGAAAACTAGGATATAGAACCCAGCTCTAATTCTTAATCAATATCCTTTCCTCTGTGGTCGATTTGTTTTGTTTTTATGAATAGCTCACATATGTACTACTGCCATTAGAAAGAAACTTTCTACAATTTATCTTAGAAGCTATCTAGTGCTTACAAAATGCCAAGAATTGCTCTAAACCCTTTACATGTATTAAGTTATTTAACGATCAAACCACTCCTTGAGATACTTATTTTATAAATGAGAAAACTGAGGCACAGAGAGGTCAATTTGCCCACAGTTACCCAGCCATAAGTGGCAGAGCCAGGTTTTGAAGCTAAGCAGTCTGATTTCAGAGTCCAAGCTCCTAAACTGTAGTATCTCTTTTTAGGTCTTAAGCAGCACCAAGCAGAGTACTCTGCTCTGGTCCTTGTGGCTTTTAAATAAAAACTATTGACTAAAGCAAAATCAGTCAATGGAATGCCTTGAACAAAGTCTGATTCATTAACAGGCAAATATTACTGGAACTTTAAAGGTCACCAAGCACAGATTAGAAAACAGTAAGCTTCCAAGATCAACAAAGTTCCCAGTGCTGGTACAACATTTTTGACAGTACAATGGCTATTCATTCAGTGTGCATTTCTGAGCAGATGACTAAAACAGCATAAATTATCACTGTCCTATTTTGCATTTCTAGCCATTTGGATTCTTCAAATGTCAATACCACTTTTCAGAATACGTAAAAGAAACAATGCCACGAACTATATCAAACCCAACAGATCCAATACTGGTTTTGGAAATGTTTTGAAGTTCAAAAATTAAAAAAAAAAAAAAAAAACCCATCAGGGACTTTTTAAAAAAATCTGAAACTTTTTTACCCAAAGCAAATAGACATTTTTGAACAAGATTTGCTTTTCTTAAAAATAAGTGCCCAAGATTACTAAAACTTTGAAAAATAACATCTT
This sequence comes from Papio anubis, assembly GCF_008728515.1. Classification (NCBI taxonomy): domain Eukaryota; kingdom Metazoa; phylum Chordata; class Mammalia; order Primates; family Cercopithecidae; genus Papio; species Papio anubis. The sequence goes on along the minus strand of NC_044990.1, from coordinate 56,126,579 downwards.
ACATAAAAGCACCTTTATTTTTCAAAATTTAACTTTACAGAGAAGAATGAATTCGGTATAATTTGAATCTAGCTGGAAAAATATGGTAATTTATCCTACCATCACGTTGGCTATCTATTCTAAAGCTTTTGAAACTATTGGGATTTAGAATTATTTATTTTCTCATTTTCCTCAAATGTTTCTCTCATCATAAAAGTCAATGTGGTCGATTTTTTTTTTCTTTAATTGAAAATGGTTCGTTTTCTTTGATAATTTACAGAGCTTTTATAAAACTCCTCTGAAAAAAAAAAATTGCCATCACACCTAAGTGTTACAAACAAAAGCTAGAAATCATTTGGAAGTCTGTGTGACATGACAGGGCAACAAGCCCTCCTGTTAGTGGATCTTTTTGTTCTCATAACAGAATCTGACACAGGTGCAAGGACATGACTCTTGGAATCTAAGTAAATTGCAATGGAAGGCAGCCCACAGAAAATAGTACACCATTCTCTTCGCCAAATCCTCACATTCTGGAAGTTATATGTCAGTTTCAGAGAAATTGCTGCAAGTTTATTCAAAACAAACCTTCAATTAGTGCATATTCATAGTCTGTGCACATAATGAATTTTCAGAAAAGAGTAACAATGATATTATAGAGGGGTGATCTGTGTTTCAACTACAATATCTCATCCTGGTCCTTCACAGAAACAATGATTATAATCCTGTCAGAGAAGGATTGGGTCATTGTGATTACAGATATGTTTTTTTTTTTTAATCTTCAGGAATGTTTTTTGTTTATTTTCAGAAAAAAAGATATGTGTCAATTGTCATAGAATACTTTATGAAAGCTGTCGTTGTCTTCAAATCAAAATGCAAAACGTTCAAAGATGAAAGGTTCTGGTAACTAAGGGATGGTCAAATTGGTAGGATAAGGGAGAATTAAGACAGAGTACAGTTTTCCAGATTTATAACCAAATGAAAGCCTCTGTTTTCAGACTCTGAGCTTTACTTGATGGTATTTATAAGCAATTTGTATTAGTACATGGAAACTATGTCTGAAAGCTCTGATACTACTAGAAGACTGGAGACAGAAAAAATAACAAACAAACAAATAAAAATCAGTAAATAGTTAAATTACTAGCTTAAAAATCAATTTATACCTGCATTTTTTCTTATATCTCCCTTACCTCTGGGTCTGTTTCCTTATAAAAGTTATTTTTACATATTTGTTTGGTGATTAGGCCAACAAATGGCAGATGCCTATTGGAAGAAGAAAATCTAAACTAATTCAGCTTTTAGAAGACAGAAATCCAGAGAATTACTGTGGAAGCCTAACTTGAAAATGAGGTGGTGACATCAGTCCCTTTGATGCTGCTACACTGCACATGTGGACAGGCAGAAGGATGATACAGACTCAGGGTTCATCTTTGCTCCTGTGCATGGCTAAGAGAGGCTCCATCTCCATGCTTCTGATAGTGCTAAGAGAAAAAAAAGTGATCTGGCCAACTGTATTGTAGCTCATAAAGCTCCTGCCTAAAAGTGGCAAAAGTTTCCTCCACTCACATTTCATTTACCAAAACAAGTGACATGGTTACAACTAACCTCAAGGGAACAGGGATATGCTATGGTACCATATGGCCAGAAGAACTGGAAATATTTTGTGTATAGCACTGCCTACTACAATAGGTCTTTTACATAAGTATTTCTTGTTACGGAATAAACTGAAGGCTAAGATTTACCTAAAATATTTTGGATGATTCTCATAAATTTTGTACTTTTTTTATGTGGTTGTTTGGCTATGAGTTCTTTGTTATTGTGTGTTTGGCTCAGCGTAATATGTGTGTATATAGTTTAAAAATCAATCTTTTACTATTGTTTCCTAATTTAATTGCATTGTAATTAGAGATTATGGTCTGTATAAATTTGATTGCTTGAAATTGATGGGACTTCCTTTGTGGCTTAGTAGATTATGAATATATGGAAATGTTCCATTTGTACTGGAGCAGCAGTATGTCTACATTCTATTTGTTAGGTGCAGGGTATCTACACACATATATAATTCATCTAAATATAAATATATGTATCTAAATATATATTTATATAGATTCATAGCTTATGTATATTTGTTTGAAATCAAATTACCTACTTACCTCATTCAAATCTTCTGTAGTCCTACTCATTATCTATCAATTACTGAAAGAAAAGTATTTAAATGTGCTATTATGGTAATGTATACGTGAAAATATGTATTTGTTGTTTTATATATTTTATGCATAGATGTTCATGATTTAGATATTCTTTGAAGCATCCCAGTTGTTTTTATGTAATGTTTCTTATTCAATTACTTTTACCTTAAAATATATTCCATCTAATATTAATAATATTAATGTTGCTACTTCAGCTTTCTTTCAGGTAGTAATTTTAATCTTCGGATTTTTCTAAGTTGCTTTGTTTTAAAAGTGATTTGCATAAGGTGCATATAATTGGATTTTATCATTCAATCTTATGTCTCTGTTATTTATTAGGTATTTACATTTATTGTAGTAATTGCTATTTCTGAACTTATTTTTATCAGAATATTTTGTTTCTCTTCACTACACTTTGTCCCCCTTTCTACCTTTCCTTGGATTTTCAAATTTATATATTTCATTTTTTCCCTCTACTCATCCAAATGCTATGAATTTTATTTCTGTTATTTGTAGTTACCCTTCATTTTTTAAGAATCATGTTCAAGAATTAAAATTTTCTAACAAATTTTCAATTTATTTCCTTGTATGACTAGAACAGGGATTTTAGAATTCATTGGCACTTTTTCTCTGTATACTTATTAGTGCCTAGATTTTTACTTTCACCTCTTTTGAGGTGAAACTCATACGCACACAAATAGTTATTTTAACAGTAAGTAGTTAAATTACTAGTTTAAAAAATCAATTTATATGTGCCTTTTTCTTTTATCTCTTTCTTCCTTCTGGGTGTGTTTCCGTTTCCTTATTATAAAAATTATTTTTATGTTTGTTTGTTTGTTTTTAGGAAGGGTCTGTGGGAAAATGTATTTATTCTACCTTCATCCTTGAATGTGCTTTAGCTAGAAATAAAATTCTGGATAGAGAGGTATTTCCCTAAGAATTTTAAAGACATAATTTTATTTCTTCTGGCATCTACTGGTAATAATAAGTTTAATTGTAGTCTCTATTTTCTCCCTGGTAGATTTTAACAACATCTCTGTGTTTTGTTATTTCCTCATAATGTGTCTAGTTATGCATTTACTTTTATTTATCTGGAATACATTTTTTATGTGTGTAAATTTAATGGGCATACGTGCAGTTTTGTTACGTGTGTATTTGTTCAGTGGTGATGTCACCAATAATGTACATTGTACCCATTAAGCATTTTTTAATCATCCTTCCCCCTTTTGGCCTCCTACTCTTCTGAGTCTCTACTTTCTATCATTCCACACTCTATGTCCATGTGTACACATTATTTAGCTACCACTTGTTTCTGAGTTGCTTCACTTAAGATAATGGCCTCTGGTTCCATCCATGTTGCAACAGAAGATATGATTTCATTCTTTTTTATGACTAAATAGTATTTCATTGTAAATATGTACACCACATTTTTTTTTCAATTTTACAACTTTATTTGATGTATTTGACGATCAGCGATTAGTTCTCATCCACATTGACTGTCTGTAGATTTTTGAAAGTGGTAACAGGTACATAGGAAACCAAAGTATAGAGGTTATTTGGTGACTCTTCATCCTCATTACGTTTTCTGGACAGCCGCACACGGATTCGGTATGGGACATTCCTTCTTGCTTTGGCCCAGACAGCTTTGTTGAGCGTGGTATCAATGCGCACTTCTGGAGTTCCCATCTCCTTCATGGCAAATTTCCGAATCTCTTTGAGTGCCCGAGGGGCACGCTTCTTGAAGCCCACTCCATGGATGCGCTTGTGAATGTTGATGGTGTATTCTCGGGTCACCACCTCGTTGATGGCAGAACGGCCCTTTTTCTTCTGGCCACCTTTCTTTGCGGGAGCCATTCTGCTGGGTCCAAGTTGGAAAGCTGTACACCACATTTTAATCCAATCATCTGTTGATGGACACTCAGGTTGATTCCGTATCTTTACTAGTGTGAATAGTACTGCAATAAACATATGAGGATTGGTATCTTTTTCATATGATTTCTTTTCTTTGGGTAGATACCTAGTAGGATTGCTGGACTGAATGGTAGTTCTATTTTTAATTCTCTGAGAAATCTCCAAAATGTTTTCTGTAGAGATTTTACTAATTTACATTTCCAACAGCTTTGTATAAGCATTTTTTTTCTCTGCATCTTTGCTGACATCTTTTATTTTTGACTTTTTAATGATAGCCATTCTGACTGATGTAAGATAGTATCTCATGGTGATTTTAATTAGCATTTCTTTGATGATTAGTTATATTAAGCATTTATTTCATATGCTTATTGGTCATTTCTAGGTCTTCTTTTGAAAAATGCCTATTCTTGTCCTCTGTCCACTTTTTAATGGGGTTATTTTTATTGTTGTTGAGTTTTTGGGGTTCCTTGTAAATTTTGGGTAACAGCCCCCTGTTGGATGCATAATTTGCAAATATTTCCTGCCATTCTACAGGTTGTCTGTTCACTTGTTGAATATTTATTCTGCTGTGCAGAAGCTTTTTAGTTTAATTAAGTCCAGTTTGCCTATTTCTGTTTTAGTTACTTGTACTTCTTAGGTCTTAGTCCTAAATTCTCTGCCGAGACCAATGTCCAGAAGACTCTTTCCTTGGTTTTCTTCTATTGTTTTTATAGTTTCTGGTCTTACATTGGAACCTTTGATCCATCTTGAGTTGATTTTTGTGTACGGTGACAGATAGAGGTCTGGTTTCATTCTTCTGCATATAGCAATCCAATTTTCCCAGGACTATTTATCAAAAAGGGTATCTTTTCCCAGTGCGTATTCTTGTCAACTTTGTCAAAGATTAGTTGGCTCTAGATATGTGCGTTTATTTCTAGGTTCTTGATTCTGTTCCATTAATCCGTGTGTCTGTTTTTATACCCGTACCATGCCATTTTGATTACTGTAACAATGTAGTATAATTTAAGTCAGGTATGTGATGCCTCCAGCTTTGTTCTTTTTGCTCAGGATTGCTTTGATTTTATTCAAGCTCTTTTTTGGTTCTACATGAATGTGAAACTATCTTTTAGTAATTCTGTGAAAATGATGTTGGTATTTTAACACAGATTGCATTGAATCTGTAGATTGCTCTCTGCAGTATGGATATTTTAACAATATTAATTCTTCCAATCTATGAGAATGGGATGTTTCTGCATTTGCTTGTGTCATCCACAATTTCTTTCATCAGTAGATTTCCTTGTAGAGATCATTTGCCTCCTTGGTTAAACATATTCCTTTTTTTTTTTTTAATAGTTATTGAAAATGGAATTGCCCATTTGGTTTCTCAGGTTGATCATTATTAGTGTATAGAAATCCTACTTATTATTGGTGTGTAGAAATGTGTATAGATTTTTGTACATTGACTTTTTATCCTGAAACTTTACTGAATTCACTTATCAAATCTAAGAGATTTTTAGTAAAGTCTTAAGGTTTTTTAGATATAAGATTATATCATCAGCAAAAAAAGATAACTTCACTTCCTCTTTTCTTATTTGAATGTCTTTTATTTTTTCTCTTGCCTGAGTGCTCTGGCTCAGACTTCTAGTACTATGTTAAATAGGAGTGGTAAAAGTGGGCATGCTTGTCTTGTTATAGTTCTTAGGGGGAATGCTTTCAACCTTTCCCTGTTAATTATGATGTTAGCTGTGGGTTTGTCATATATGGCCTTTATTATTTTGAGGAATGTTCCTTCTATGCCTAGTTTAGTCATGAAATTTGGTGTCAAATACCAAATTTTACCAAATGCTTTTTCTGCATCTATTGAGGTGATCATATGCTTTTTGTCCTTAATTCTGTTTATGAGATGAATCACATTTATTGATTTGTGTATGCTGAACCATTCTTGCATCCCTGGAATAAACCCTGCCTGACCATGGTGTATTATCTTTTGATGTGCTGTTGGATTCAGTTTGCTAGTATTTTGTTGAAGATTTTTGCATCTGTGTTCATTGGAGATATTGGTCTATAGTTTTCTTTTTCTGTTGTATCCTTGCCTGGCTTTGGTGTCAGGATGATACTGGCTTCATAGAATGAGTTAGAGAAAATTCCCTTCTTATGTATTTTTTGGGAAAAATTTCAGCAAGATTGGTATCAATTCTTCTTATAGGTGTGATAGAATTTGGTTGTAAATCTATCTGGTTTGGGGCTTCTTTTTTGTTGGGAGATTTTTTTTTATTACTAATTCAATCTCACTATTCATTTTTGGTCTGTATAGAATTTGTATTTTTTCCTGGTTCAATCTTGGGAGGTTACATGTTTCCAGGAATTTATCCATTTTCTCTAGATTTTCTGGTTTATGAGCATGTAGTTGTGCATAGTAGTCACTGATAATATTTTGTATTTCTGGGGTATTAGTTGTAATGTCTCTTTTTTCATTTCTGATTATGTTAATCTGAATCTTCTCTCTTCTTGGTTAGTCTAGCTAGTGGTATATCAATTTTGTTTATCTTTTCAAAGAACCAACTTCTGTTTTGGTTTTTTTATCCTTTGTAATTTTTGTCTCAATTTCATTTAGTTCTGCTCTGTTCTTTGTGATTTCTCTTCTTCTGCTAGCTTTAGGTTTGGTTTGGTGTTAGTTTTCCAATTCCTTGAAGTTCAGCATTAGGTTGTTAATTTGTAATCTTTCTATTTTTATGTAGACATTTGACACTATAAACTTGCATCTTAGTACTGCTTTTGCTATATCCTAGAGGTATTGATATATTGTGTGTCTCCATTTTCATTCATTTCAAATTTTTTTTTAAATTTCTGTCTTAATTTCATCATTGACCCAAAGTTCCTTCAGGAGTATGTTGTTTAACTTTCATGTATTCATATAGTTTCTAGAGTTCCTCTTGGTATTGATTTCTAGTTTTATTCTGCTGTTGTTTGGGAAGATACTTTATATTATTTTTTTTTTCAATTTATGGAGACTTTTGTGGCTTAATATATGGTCTGTCTTAATATATGGAATGTTCCATGTGCCAATGAGAAAAATGTACATTCTATACTTGTTGGGGAAAACGTTCTGTATATATCTATTAGGTCAATTTGGTCAACAGTCTAATTTAAGTGGAGTGTTTGTTGATTTTCTGTCTCAATGATCTGTCTAGTGCTGTCAGTGAGGTATTAAAGTCCCCCACTATTATTGTACCTTATTCTTTAGGTCCAGTAATATTTGTTTTATGAATCTGGGTGCTATGGTGTTTGAAGCATACAAATTTAGGATTATTTTATTCTCTTATTTAATATATCCTTCATAATTTTCTAATGACTTTCTTTTTTGTTTGTTTGTTTGCATTTTACTGTTTTGGATTGAAAGTCTGTTTTATCTGTGTAAGTATAGTTTGTTTGTTTGTTTTTTACTGTTTTGGATTGAAAGTCTGTTTTATCTGTATAAGTATAGTTACTCCTGCTCAGTTTTGGTTTCCATATGTATTGAAGTATTTTTCTGTCCCTCTACTTTCAATGTTTCTATATTTTTACTAATAAGATGAGTTTCTTGTAAGTAGTATATAGTTAGATCATACTTTTTTAATTCATTCTGCCAATATATATCTTTTAAGTGGAGCATTTAATCCATTTGCATTCAATGTTAATATTGATAGGTGAAGTTTTATTCCTGTCATATTGTTCATTGTTATCTAGTTGTCTGGTAAATTCTATTTTTTTTTCTCTCTGTTTGCTTAGTGGTTTGGTGGAGTTCTGTCATGGTGCCATTTGATTCCTCTGTCTTCCTCCTGTGCTTTGTAATTGTTGTATAAGACCTGAGAGTTTTTACTTTTACGTATTTTTATAATGGCAAATATCACCTTTTTGTTTCAATATATTGGACTCCGTTAGCATTTCTTGTAGGTCCACTCTAATGGTTATGAATTCTGTCAGTGTTCGCTTATCTGGGAATGACCTTCTTTCTCCTTCATTTATGAAGCTTGTTTTAGCTGGATATAAAATTCATGACTGATAGTTTTGTTTTGTTTATCTTTTTTCTTTTAGCACTTTGAAAATAGCATACCATTCCCTTCTGGTTTGAAAGGTTTCTAATGAGAAATCTGCTGTTAGTTTGATGGTAACAAACTTTGTAGGTAACTAGACACTTTTGCAATTTTAGAATTTTTTCTTCACATTGACTTAGATAGTCTGATGCCTGTATGTCCTGGCAAAGTCTATTTTGCAATGTATTTTGCTTGTGATCTTTGGGCATCCTGTACCTGGATGTTTAAATCTCGTGCTAGACTAGGGAAATTTTCATCAATTGTTTCCTTAAGTAGTTTTTCTAAACTTTTTGCTTTTTTTTTTTAATCCCTCAGGAATACCAAAGAATTGTAAGTTAGTCTCACACTTTTTGAAGGTTTTTAAAAAATTCTTTGAAGTACTGTTTTATTTATTTTTCTTTGACTGGATTAATTCAAAAGATCTGTCTTCAAGTTCTGTGTCTCTTTCTCCTGCCTGGTCTAGTCTATTGTTGAAGCTTTTAGAAGTATTTTGTAATTACTTCAATGAATTTTTCATTTTCAGGAGTTTTGTTTGTTTTTTAAGATATTTATCCCTTCGGTAAATTTCTTGTTCATATTTTGAATTGGTTTTCTGATTTCTTTGTAATGGTTTTCAGATTTCTCTTGCGTCTCATTGGACTTCTTTAAAATCACTATTTTGAATTCTTTATCTGGCATTTTTTAGGGTTTCTTTTTGGTTAGGATTTATTGCTGGAGAATTACTGTGTCCTTTGGGGGATCAGATTTCTCTTGCATCTCATTGGACTTCTTTAAAATCACTATTTTGAATTCTTTATCTGGCATTTTTTAGGGTTTCTTTTTGGTTAGGATTTATTGCTGGAGAATTACTGTGTCCTTTGGGGGATGTCATGATACCTTACTTCTTAATATGATGATTTATTTTCATCTAAACAGTTGCTTCTTATTTTTGAAATGACTTTTATTGGAGTGGGACCTTTTTTCCTTGAGGATGTGATTATGATATATGTTGAGTAGAGGAGCCGTTTGGCATTGCTTCTGAGTATATTCAGTGATGAAGATTCTGTATTATTTCCTTGATTATAAATAGCCTTATCAGTGTGGTGGTTTATCAGATGTTGGTTGTAGTAGTGGAGTACTGGACAGGTGAGCAGCCTCACCAACTCTTGAGTAGCCAGGGTGGCATGGACAATGGTGATAGTAGAGGTCACAAGAAGCTTATCTCCTTCTCAAGTGCTGTGCATTTGTGTCAGCACATGCTGTGATGGGCCGTGCAGGTCAACCTCCAAGCCAGTAGGCAGTGGATATTTGCAGGTAAGAGCAGCTGAAGTGGTAGCAATATGGTTTATGCTTGATTTTTGTTAACTAGGAGAAGTACTTGGGTGTCCCAGGCAATGGACTGGGCATGGAACACTCAGTGGTCTGGGTCCTGTTTCTGCCGAGTTTGATGCTGGATGGAGCTGATCTTGGCAAGTCTGCACTCAGGTCCCCCAGTGATGGTTGCAAGTACTAGCCCTGCTGGGGGTATCCGGGGGCAGTCAATATGCTGCTGGAGAAATGCCTGGGCAAGGAGCAGAGCTACCACTGCTGCACCAAGGTCCCAGGCACAGGAACAGAGAGTGACGCTGCCACCAAGGTCAGATGAACAGGAATGAGACAGGTCTCTCCCTCACTCTCTAGACCCAATCGGGCTCACTCTCCTTTCCCTGCCAATGGAGCCAGTTGGGACATTTAGTCACACGCAGTCTGCCTTCAGTCCTGAAGGCCATCCAAAGCTATAATACTCATCATCTGAGTCAAAACCATGCCTCTCAGGCAAATCTCCCTCTGCTCCGGTTCCATAAAGAGAGGGTGCCCAATTGCAGTGCCCATGGCTGGAGCCCACACTTCACTAATCTCTCAGTTCAGGTCATGGGGCCCCTCCTCTGCTTGAAACCCAGTACTCCAATATCCGGACTGAGACTTTTATGCCAACAGCTGCCACTGCTGCTAAATTCCAGGATCCTGCATGGCTTGCTATGAGCTAGCATCAAGAATGGCACTGTCCTGTCAGCACCCAGGCCTGGGAAGATGTTTGGGAGGCGTCCCAGGGCCATTTATTCTCACGGTTTTCTGGCTGCTTCCCATGTTAGACCTAAGTTTAGGAGAGTCAAGGTCCTCTCCCATGGCCAGGGTTGTGCAGTTCTCCAGTGGAGAGATGAATCACAGAGAAACACTCACTCACCCTTTCCTGTACTGGGGATTCACTCACAGTTTTTAGCCAGAGCCCACCATGCAGGCTGCCTGCCCACTTTTTCTTTCGTAGCATCTGAAATTGTCTTTCGTTCTTGAATTCCCATGTTTCTTCTTGAATGAAATTTCACGGTATGAATCTCTACACACTATTTTGCTTCTTCCAAGTGAGTGAGGCATGCTAGAAGAGCCTCTAATCTACCATCTTGGAAAAACAAAAACAAAAACTCCAGAGTGTATTTTCTGATTGCTGATGTATTTCATCTACTCTAAAAATTCTCAGTTTTTATTTCACTTCTTGTTGCTTCTGCCTTTTTCTCCATTCTTTTCTGTGGCAGTGGGGAGATGGGTGGAATTTTATGGCTGTGTCTGTGTTTATTCACTCATTCATTAATTTATATCTATCTCTATATCAATATATCTTTATATCTCTTAATTAATCTTTCAAATTTTTTTCCTCTTATTCTCTCTGCTAAAGTCTTGGTGAATTCATTGGTATTACCACTCAATCTATTTGTATTACTTTGATAATTCCAGTTTAGAGTTTGTCCAGCCTACTAAGTTGTAAAAATTGCTTTTGTATGATTTCCCCTGTTTCCTTGAATTATGCTATCACTTTATGTATCTCTTTGTTAACTTTAAACATACATGTTCTAAAGCATTTTTAAAATGGCACTTTTATGTCTATTTTGTCTAAAATTATTGTATTTCCTAAGGTTTCATTTTACTTTCTAACTTTCTTGGTGTTAATTTTATTTGTATATTTCAGAATGTTGCTTTTTAGATCCACCTTGACTCCGTGATATTTTTCTCTTATCTCTTTTCCTCCTCTCTGTTTACAGTCTTTGTGGTTGCCTCAGCCCAGCCCCTAGGACTCATAGTCCAAGACCAGATCGTTTTCTAATGGCTCAGTGATCTTATCCACCATGATACTGGGATAGTTTGGAGCTAGATGACATGTTGGCTAGGCTTGGTCTCGAAGGTTGAGCCTGTCCTGCTGTTTTTCCTAGTACTCCGATTCTTACAAGCTATACCTCTGGCCAGCAACTGGCAACACCTTTTTGTTTCTGCCTGTCTTCCTGGGGTAGGAGAAAAAGAAAGGAGGGAGGAGAGAGGCTTGCCTCTCCACCCTACTTCTCCCCGGACCTGGAAACTGATATCCTTACTGCTTCTGCTGCTTCTGATACTGAGAATGGCAGTCCTGGGGCTTCAGTCCAACATTTCTCTTAAGTTCCTCATTTATAAAGCAAATTATCCTTTTTTAAAATTGTATATTATGCTTTGCTCCCATGGTTATACGTTTGGACATGGGATCTGTGAGTGATTCAAAGTGTAAACTTTGAATGTCATTTTGACAGGAAGTCTACGCTATTTTATTACCTGTTTTTAAACAAGCTAAACATTGCATCCTAACCCCATGCCACAGTAGAGGTCGGACTATGTGTTTTCTTCCATGTTACAGCTTCAGTTCAACATTAGCCTCTAGTGCACACCATACACTACTTAATCAGCATGCCTCATCCTCACTCAAAGAATAAAAGGAAGCTACAATGGCTTTAAACTTCTCCCTCTTATACAAAAACAAAAAGATAAATTACATAAGACATTTTTCACATAAAAGAAAGATTACACTTTTCCACATTCATTCAGGTATAGTGGTTTGATGTCCTGAATCAATTTGGAAGAATGAACTGGGCAGAGGTTGCAGCTTGCCTCTCTGCTACTGCCTCCTAAAAGTTGTAGCCTCATGACTATTGTTTCCACATACTGGTCATCAGCTAGGAAAAGCCTATAAAAATAAAGCATTGGCTTACCCTCCTCCCCACCAAAAATCCCACTGTTTAATAGGAACTATAATGGATTTTGAAATCTAAGATAAATGATACTTTAAAAATAAACAGCTTAGAATCATACTTGTGATGTTGTTCTCCCTTTTTTTGGCAAAGAATGGAATTGAGAAGATGAGGGAGGTTTACATTTGGACTTGTTTTAAATTTTAAGAAGCTGTTCTTTTAAATTTACCATCTGTTACTTCAATACTTCAAAGTGTCTATGGTAACTGTTCAGGGATACCAGAGAGAACCATGGTGTAATTGGGTATGGCTTGACCCCTACTGTGCCTTTCTCATGGAGGAAGACCAACTCATTGTGAGTCTCATCACATTGAAAGAGAGTTTCCCTGCAAATATGTTAGCCTTCTGGTTACTGCACAGCAGAGATAAGAATTAGCTATAGACATTTTTGTAAGCCATTTGAATTACAAGGTGTTAATTCTGAGAAGAAAATTCTACCAACCTCTTGAGGTGAACCTCCATGCAAACTACAGTATTTCAACATTTTATGGCAGGTCTTAAATAACACCAAGTAAATATGTTTAAGTCAAACAATTAGTCTTTGATTAAGAAAGAATGATCCAGTTCACAGATTCCATTGTTTTCTTGAGATACTTTTAAGTTGGAGAAATTACCAGAAATACATTGATTTTTTTTAACTTTTATTTTAAGTTCAGAGGTACATGTGCAGGATGTACAGGTTTGTTGCATAGGTAAATGTGTGTCATGGGAGTTTGTTGTACAGATTATTTCATCATCAAGGTATTAGGTATCCATTAGTTATTTTTTCTGATCCCTCCTCCCACCACCTTCCTCCCACCCTCCACCCTCAAATAGACCCCAGTGTGTGTTGTTCCTCTCTATGTGTCCATGTGTTCTCATCATTTAGCTTCCACTGATAAGGGAGAACATGCTGTATTTGATTTTCTGCTCCTGCATTAGTTTGCTAAGGTTAATGACCCATAGCTCCATTCATGTCCCTGCAAAGGACATGATCTCATTCTTTTTTAGGGCTGCATAGTATTTCATAATGTATATGTACCACATTTTCTTTATCCAGTCTATCATTGATAGACATTTAGGTTGATTCCGTGTCTTTGCTACTGTGAATGGGACTGCAGTGAACATACATGTGCATGTGTCTTTTTAAAAATTTTCAATTTTTTCCCATAGGTTTTTGGGGTACAAGTCATATTTGGTTACATGAGTAAGTTCTTTAGCGGTGATTTGTGAGATTTTGGTGCATCCAACACCTGAGCAGCATATACTGTACCCTATTTGTAGTCTGTTACTCCTCACCACACCCCCCATCCTTCCCCATGTCCTCAAAGTCCATTGTAGATTCTTATGCCTTTGCATTCTCTTAGCTTAGTTCCCACACATCAGTGAGAATATATGATGTTTGGTTTTCCGTTCCTGAGTTACTTCACTTAGAATAATAGTCTCCAATCTCATCCAGGTCACTGCAAATGCCATTAATTCATTTATTTTTGTGGCTGAGTATATATCAGATTCTTTATCACCTCATTGATTGATGGGCATTTGGGCTGGTTCCACGATTTTGCAATTGCGCATTGTGCTGCTATAAATGTGTGTGCAAGTATCTTTTTCATATAATGACTTCCTTTCCTCTGGGTAGATATCGAGTAGTGGGATTGTGGGATCAAATGGTAGTTCTACTTTTAGTTCTTTAAAGAATCTCCACACTGTTTTCTATAATGGCTGTACTAGTTTACATTCCCACCAGCAGTGTAGAAGTGTTCCCTGATCACTGCATCCATGCAGACATCTACTGTTTTTTTTTTTTAATTTTTTTATTATGGCCATTCTTGGAGGAGTAAGATGGTATCACATTGTGGCTTTGATTTGCATGTCCCTGATCATTAGTAATGTTCAGCATTTTTTCATAAGTTTGTTGACCATTTTTATATCTTCTTTTGAGAATTGTCTATTCATGTTCTTAGTCCAGTTTTTGATGGGATTGTTTGGTTTTTTTCTTACTTATTTGTTTGAGTTCATTGTAGATTTTGGATATTAGTCCTTTGTCAGCTGTATAGATTGTGAAGATTTTCTCCCACTCTGTTGGTTGTCTGTTTACTCTGCTGACTGCTCCTTTGGTCATGCAAAAGCTCTTTAGTTTAACTAGGCCCACCTATTTATCTTTTTTTAATTGCATTTTCTTTTGGGTTCTTGGTCATGAAATCCTTGACTAAGCCAATGTCTAGAAGGATTCTTCCTATGTTATCTTCTGGAATTTTTATAGTTTCAGGTTTTAGGTTTAAGTCCTTAATCCATCTTGAGTTGATTTTTGAATAAGGTGAGAGATGAGGATTCAGTTTCATTCTCCTACATGTGGTTAGCCAATTATCCCAGCAATTTGTTGAAAAGGGTGTTATTTCCCCACTTTATGTTTTTGTTTGCTTTGTCAAAGATTAGTTGGCTATAAGTATTTGGGTTTCTTTCTGGGTTCTCTGTTATGTTCCATTGATCTATGTGTCTATTTTTATACTAGTACCAGTAGTGTGAGGTACTGTGATGCCTCCAGATTTGTTCTTTTTGCTTAATCTTGCTTTGGCTATACAGGCTCTTTTTTTGGTTCCGTATGAATTTTAGAATTGTTTTTTCTAATTCTGTGAAGAATAATAGTGATATTTTGATGGGGATTTTGTTGAACTTGTAGGTTGCTTTTGGAAGTATGGTTATTTTCACAGTATTGATTCTACCCATCCATGAGCATGGGATGTGTATCCATTCATTTGTGTCATCTATTATTTCTTTCAGCAGTGTTTTGTAGTTTTCTTGTGGAGGTCTTTTGCCTCCTTGATTAGGTGTATTCGTAATTATTTTATTTATTTATTTATTTTTTCAGCTGTTGTAAAAGGGGTTGAGTTCTTGATTTGATTCTCCTCTTGGCCACTCTTGGTGTATAGAAGAGCTACCAATTTGTGTACGTTCATCTTGTGTCTGGAAACCTTGCTAAATTCTTTTATCAGTTCTAGGAGCTTTCTGGAGGAGTCTTTAGGATTTTTGAGTTAAATGATCATATTGTCAGCAGTGACAGTTTGACTTCGTTTTTACTGATTTGGATTCCCTTTATTTCTTTCTCTTGTCTGATTGC
Source organism: Papio anubis (assembly GCF_008728515.1). Taxonomy (NCBI): domain Eukaryota; kingdom Metazoa; phylum Chordata; class Mammalia; order Primates; family Cercopithecidae; genus Papio; species Papio anubis. Next base: position 56,111,290 of record NC_044990.1, on the reverse strand, counting down.
TCTGGCTAGGACTTCCAGGACTGTGCTGAAAAGGAGTGGTGAGAGTGGGGATCCTTGTCTTTTTCCAGTTTTCAGAGGAAATGCTTTCAACTTTTCCCCATTCAGTATTATGTTGGCTGTGGGTTTGTCATAGATTACTTTTATTACATTGAGGTATGTCCCTCGTATGCTGATTTTGCTGAGAGCGTTAATCATAAAGGGATGTTTGATTTTGTCGAATGCTTTTTCCACATATATTGAGATGATCATGTAATCTTTGTTTTTAATTCTGTTTATGTGGTGTATCACATTTATTGACTTGTATATCCTAAACCATCCCTGCATCCTTGGTTTGAAACCCACTTGATCATGGTAGATTATCTTTTTGATATGTTGTTGGATTCAGTTAACTAACATTTTTGTTAAGGATTTTAGCATATATGTTCATCAGGGATATCGGTCTGTAGCTTTCTTTTTTGGTTATATCCTTTCCTGATTTTGGTATAAGGGTGATGCTACCTTCATAGAATTAATAAGGGAGGGTGCCCTCTTTATCTTGTGGAATAGCGTCAAAAAGACTGGTACCAATTCTTTGAATGTCTGGTAGAATTCTGCTGTGAATCCATCTGATCCTGGACTTATTTTGTTGGTAATTTAAAAATTACCATTTCAACCTTGCTGCTTGTTATTGGTCTGTTCAGGGTATCTAATTCTTTCTGATTTAAGCTTGGAGGGTTGTATTGTTCCAGGAATTTATCCATCTCTTCTAGGATTTCTAGTTTCTGTGCATAAAGGTGTTCATAGTAGCCTTGAATGATCTTTTATATTTCAGTGGTGTCAGTTGTAATATCTCCTGTTTTGTTTCTTAATGAGGTTATTTGGATTTTCTCTCTTCTTTTCTTGGTTAATCTTGCCAATGCTCTATCAATTTTGTTTATCTTTTCAAAGAACCAGCTTTTTGTTTCATTTTTTTGTTTGTTTCGATTTCATTTAGTTCTGCTCTGATCTTGGTTACTTCCTTTCTTCTGCTGGATTTGGGTTTGGTTTGTTCTTGTTTCTCTAGTTGTTTGAGGTGTGACCTTAGAATGTCAGTTTGTACTCTTTTAGTCTTTTTGATATAGGTGTTTAGGGCTATGAACTTTCCTCTTAGCACTGCCTTTGCTGTATCGCAGAGGTTTTGATAGATTGTGCCATTATTATCATTCAGCTCAAAGAATGTTTTAATTTCCATCTTGCTTTTGTTTTTGACCCAATGCTCATTCAGGAGCAGGTTATTTAATTTCCATGTATTTGCATGGTTTTGAAGGTTACTTTTGGAGTTGATTTCCAGTTTTATTCTACTGTGGTCTGAGAGAGTGCCTGATAAAATTTCAATTTTCTTAAATTTATTGAGGCTTGTTTTATGGCCTATCATATGGTCTATCTTGGAGAAAGTTCCGTGTGTTGTTGAATAGACTGTGTATTCTGTGGTTGTTGGATGAAATGTTCTGTGTATATCTGCTAAGTCCATTTGTTCCAAGGTATAGTTTAAATCCATTGTTTCTTTATTGACTATCTGTCTTGATGAACTGTCTAGTGCTGTAAGTGGAGTATTGAAGTCCCCCACTGTTACTGTGTTGCTGCCTATCTCATTTCTTAGGGCTATTAGTAATTGTTTTATAAATTTGGAGCTCCAGTGTTAGGTGCATATATGTTTAGGATATATTTTCCTGTTGGACAAGGCCTTTTACTATTATACAATGTCCCTCTTTGTCTCTTTTAACTGCTGTTGTTTTAAAGTTTGTTTTTTCTGATGTAAGAACAGATACTCCTGCTTGCTTTTGGTGTCCATTTTCATGAAATGCCTTTTTCCACCCCTTTATTTTAAGTTTATGTGAGTCCTTATGTGTTAGGTGAGTCTCCTGAAGGCAGCAGATAGTTCATTGGTGAGTTTTTATCCATTCTGCCAATCTGTATCTTTTAAGTAGAGCATTTAGGCCATTTATATTCAATGTTAGTATTGAGATGTGAGGTACCGTTGCGTTCATCATGCTCTTTGCTTCCTGTGTACTTTGGTTTTTTCATTTCTGCTTTTTAACTTGTATTTGTGTTTTATGACTCCTGTGTGATTTATGCTTTAAGGAGGTTCCATTTTGATGTGTTTCTAGGATTTATTTCAAGATTAAGAGCTCCTTTTAGCAGTTCTGGTAGTAGTGGCTTAAGAGTGGCGAATTCTCTCAGCATTTGTTTGTCTGAAAAAAAAAACTGTATCTTTCCTTCATATATAATGCTTAGTTTCTCTAGATACAAAATTCGTGGCTGATAATTGTTGTATTTGAGGAAGCTGAAGATAGGGCCTCAATCCCTTCTAGCTTGTAGGGTTTCTGCTGAGAAATCTGCTGTTAAACTGGGAGGTTTTCCTTTATAGGTTAGCTGGTGCTTTTGCCTCACATCTCTTAAGACTCTTTCCTTCTTCTTAACTTTAGATAACCTGATGATAATGTGCCTAGACCACGATCTTTTTGTGATGAATTTCCCAGATGTTCTTTGTACTTCTTGTATTTGGATGTCTAGGTCTCTAGCAAGGCCAGGAAATTTTTCCTCAGTTATTCCTTCAAATAGGTTTTCCAAGCTTTTAGGATTCTCTTCTTCCTCGGGAACACCGATTATTCTTAGGTTTGGTCGCTTAACATAATCCCAGACTTCTTGTAGGCTTTGTTCATATTTTCTTTTTCTTTTTCCTTTGTCTTTGTTGGATTGGGTTAATTTGAAGACCTTATCTTCGACCTCTGAATTCTCTTCTACTTGTTCAATTCTGTTGCTGAGACGTTCCAGCGCATTTCACGTTTCTGTAAGTGCATCCAATGTTTCCTGAGGTTTTGATTGTTTTTTCTTTATGCTATCTTATTTCCTAGAATATTTCTCCCTTCAGTTCTTGCATAAATTTTTTTTTTATTTCCTTGAATTAGGCTTCACCTTTCTTTGGTGCCTCCCTGATTAGCTTAATTACTAACCTTCTGAATTCTTTTTCAGGTGAATCAGGGATTTCTTCTTGGTTTGGATCCATTGCTGGTGAGCTAGTGTGATTTTTTGGGGAGTGTTAAAGAGCCTTGTTTTGTCGTATTACCAGAGTTGGTTTTCTGGTTCCTTCTCATTTGGGTAGGCTCTGTCAGAGGGGAAGTCTAGGGCTGAAGGCTGTGTCTCAGATTCTTTTGTCCTACAGGGTGTTCCCTTGATGTAGTACTCTCCCCCTTTTCCTGTGGATGTGGCTTCCTGTGAGCCAAGCTGCAGTGATTGTTGTCTCTCTTCTGGGTCTAGCCATCCAGCGAGTCTACCTGGCTCTGGGCTGCTACTGGGGATTGTCTGCACAGAGTCCTGGGATGTGAACTGTCTATGGGTCTCTCAGCCATGGATACCAACACCTGGTCTGGTGGAGATGGTGGGGGTGAAATGGACTCTCTGAGGGTTCTTAGCTTTGGTGGTTTAATGTTCTATTTTTGTGCTGGTTGGTCTCTTGTGGGGAGGTGGCACTTTTCAGAGAACATCAGCTGTGGTAGTATGGAGAGGAGCCGGCCATGGGTGGGGTCCCAGAACTCTCAAGATTATATGTCCTTTGTCTTCAGCAATCAGGGTGGATAGAGCGGGACCATCAGGAGGGGGTAGAGCTAGGCAAGTCTGATCTCAGACTTTCCTTGGGTGGGTCTTGCTGCGGCTGCAACAATCTCCCAGGGCCTTTCCCACTCACTGCTTCTCCTACCCCTGCATTTCACTCGGCTGTCTAAATTGACTCAGCTCCAAGTAAGGTCAAAAGCTTCTCCTGCAAACTAGACCATCAGTTTCACTAGTTGGGGGTGTGTGTTTGGAGCAGAGGATTTCCCTTTCCCACTTCCACAGTTTGGGCACTCACAGTATTTGCGGTGTCTCCTGGGTCCTGCAGGAGCAATCTGCTTCCTTCAGAGTGTCTGTGGCTCTTCTTGGGGTTTCTGGTTTGTTCTGGCAGTCATTCTGGAGCTAAAATTAACAATGCGAGCCTTCATACGCTGCTCTGTTCATCTGAGTCGAAGCTGCAGTCTAGTACTGCTTCCCGTCCGCCATGATGCCCTACTGAATTTTTGCATGTGTCATTATAATAGAGCAATTTCTATTTTGGGGGATATATACCCAGTAATAGGATTGCTGGGTAGAATGGTATTTGTGTCTTTAGGTCTTCGAGAAATCAGCACATTGTCTTCCACAACTGTTGAACTAATTTACACTCCCACCAACAGTGTATAAGAATTCCTTTTTCTCCACAACCTTACCAGTATCTGTTATTTTTTGTCTTTTTAAGAATAGGTATTCTGGCCAGGCGTGGTGGCTCAAGCCTGTAATCCCAGTACTTTGGGAGGCCGAGACCGGCGGATCATGAGGTCAGGAGATTGAGACCATCCTGGCTAACACGGTGAAACCCCGTCTCTACTAAAAAATACAAAAAACTAGCCGGGCGAGGTGGCAGGCACCTGTAGTCCCAGCTACTCGGGAGGCTGAGGCAGGAGAATGGTGTAAACCCGGGAGGCGGAGCTTGCAGTGAGCTGAGATCTGGCCACTGCACTCCAACCTGGGCGACAGAGCAAGACTCCGTCTCAAAAAAAAAAAAAAAAAAAAAAAAAAAGAATAGGTATTCCAACTGGTATGAATGGTATCTCATTTTGGTTTTGACTTGTACAGAAATATATTGGCGATAGTGGGGTTGGTGTGGTTACTTTGATGTGCTGATGTGTGCACTGTGGAATAAAGCTAATGAGCATTATGTTTGTATCATTGACAACTGGTATTAATAGCATGGAAAAAAACAGATATCCACTAAGATCAATGAGTTTGACCTTAGAGTCCTGAAATAAATTGAATTGGAATATCAGTGTAAGGTCATTTATCTTTTTTAAGGAAAAAAAAATATATTTTTAGTATTATCCACTGAAATGGCCTAGAGATATTGATCAACCCAATAGTAGTGAGCAACCCTGGTGGTTAGATTGTGGTCCTTTAACTATTCCACTAAAAGAACAGTGTTCTTGAAAAAAGTGAAAGGCACTTGTTAGAGATCTAAGGTAGAAAATTTACCAGATGAGCCTGAAAATTATTATCAAAACCTAGTAGAATTATGTCAAAAGGACAGAGGAGCCAGCTTAAATAAGCTCCCAACTGTCCAGGGATGGGGCCATTTCAATATCAGTAAGAACAGTAACTGTCATGGATGGAAACACACAAAATATATTTAAGTCCATAGTTTAAAATGATACTTAAATACATAAATCACCTTTGGAGAATACTAAAGCTTTGACTTATGATTTTGAAAACTGATAAAGGATAAAGCTCTTATTCTACCTTTTCTATAAAAATTTAAGATAACCTAATTATTTTGAAAGAAAGTATCTTTTCATAGATGTATTTTGGCTAATAAATGAAAACGGAAAAATAAAATGAAAACAGCACATTTATCAATATCTAATGAATTGCTAATCTCACAAAATGATGGTAGATATTATGCACCACTAATGAAAGTACCCAATATCACTGATTAAGTGGTCTTCACACACACACCGCCACTACCAACACAAAACCTGAATTTGATCACATCTCAAGACATGGAAATACAGGGCCTGAGAAACATGTGTGAAACAAAACAAAAAATACAATCAGCAAAACTCTATAAGACGAGTGACCCAACTTCCTTCTGCTCCTCCTGCTTCTCTTTGTCCTTCTCCTCCTCCTCCACTCATCCTCTTTCTTCTGCAACAACAACAACAAAATTGCAAGAGGAAAAAAAATAGACAGAGGAGGAACCTATATACTAAAAGAGATGACATATCAATAATGTGTAGTGATTGAATCATAATTCAAATAAGCTTAAATAAGGAAAGAACATTTGTAGCATAAATAAATTGTGAAATGTGAGCACTATCTGGATATTTGAGGAGATTAAGGAAATATGGCTAATTTAAGAGAGATATTGGTGATATTTGTGCCCTGTTCTAAAAACATACAGATAGTAAGTATACTATGGTAAACACATATATATATGTATATATTAACTGCCATTGCATCAGTCTCCTGAGATTGCAGTTAAGTGGCAGTAGGGTAGGGATGGGAGAGTGGAGGGTGATGGAAGTGGGAAATGAATGTTTGTTGTTTTCTTTAGCCAGAGAATAAATTATAAAGTGCATGTCAAATTTGGTTTTAATTCACTTGAAGCATCTATATGAACAGCTTAACAAATGAATTAGTGACCTGTTAAGGCATAAAGAGCATTGAATAAGTTTCTTTCTATCTCATTTTTCTCTACTAAACAAAGTACATTAAAAGTTCAAGTGGCCAGGCATGGTGGCCCATACCTGTAATCCCGTAATTCCGGCACTTTGGGAGGCTGAGGCAGGCAGATTGCTTGAGCTCAGTAATCCAAGATCAGCCTGATCAACATGGAGAAAACCCCATTTCTTTAAACAAACAAACAAAAAAATACAAAAATTAACTAAGCGTGGTGGTTCACACCTGTAGTCCCAGCTACTTGGGGGATGAGGTGGGAGGATCCCTTGAGCCCTGGCGGTCAGGACTGCAGTGAGCTGAGATCAAGCTACTGCACTCCAGCCTGGGTGACAGAATGAGACCCTGTCTTAAAAAAAGAGAAAAGTTTATAATGAATTCAAGCATTCCACATATATTAGAATTGACAGAAGTCTCAATATCTTATGAAAAAGATATATGTATGTGTATATATATATCTCCATATGCCTCCATTTTAGAATTTTATGTTTGTTGAAATTTAGTAGAACCTTTAGATTTTTCCCTTTTTTCACCTACATTAATCATCCAGTATTGAAGAAAACCATGAGAAAAAAAAACCAAAGAAAAAAAGAATCTTTGAGGCTAAATGTTTTGATCTTTATACATTTTCATTTTTCTTCCTGTGTGGTATACATTTCCTTTACCATATTAAAATATCATGGAATTAAGCACTTCATTGGTACATTCCTCTAGCATTTCTTGAACAATTCTGCCTTCACTTAATGATTATCAAAAATTTTCTCAGGTTGTAACATCTCTAAAAAGGTGTGATATTAGAACCAGCAACACAGGTATGTAAAGTGCCTGGAACACAGTTGGTGGCCAGTGAGTAGAATTACAATGATGTCAAAACATTATTAATATGGGCGTACCTTTGATTTTCCCCCTTTTCCTACCCATCAAAGAAAGTCTGCATTGACAAGCCCAATCTCCCACTTCCTCTCATCTCTTAAAGGATAAATATAATTTTGTGCTAAATTTAAACCTAAGCCAATCTACTAAATCATGTGAAGAGAAAGAGAAGAGAAGGCCAGGGGCCTGTGGGGGTAGGGTATTGGAGTTGAAGTTAAGAGGAGTAGAAAAGGAAAGGGGATTTTAATAAGAGCGGATGTCGAGTATGTATTTGAATCCCCTTGACTGTCCTTTGAGAGGTATCTTATAAAAGATGAAATTCTTTTTAATTATGTTTCAGGAGTCAAACTACCCTTCTTGACTGTAGCAGTGTTATGGGACTGAACCCTGAGAATGTCTGGATTTACAAGGCTTACATTATTGACATGAAAGTTGTGTAGAAAATTATTAACATTGCTCAAACAGAGGTTTGGCCTTGCCCTAGACTCCTGGGAGATAACTTCTAAGGCCTTGGAATGTTCTACTTGCTAAGTGTGAGTTTGTTTACCTGGGGGCTTTGGACCATGGCAGATATTTTATGCTAACAATATGATTTATGTTGGGGCCTTTGGATCATACAGTATCAGTACCTCTGGAGAGGCTGCAGACGCAGGTCAGCCATGCAAGTGTTCAACCATGTCTACGAGACAAAATTCTAGTAAAAACTCTGGACGCCAAGGTTTGGATGAGCTTCCCCGGTTGCCCCTACGCAGTGCAGATTGTCACACATCATTACTGGGAGAAATAGAACCTGTCCACACAACCCCACTGAAGAGAACAACTGAAGCTCAACACTTAATGTCTCCTGAACACTGCCCTGTGCTCCTCTTCCCTTGGCTTATGTTAATCTGTATCCTTTGCCTGTGATAAACTGTGAATATAACAGCTTTTCTGAGTTTTCTTGGGGGGCCTCCCAAACTGATAGCTGTGTCAGAACTGAAGGTGGTCTTAGAGACCCCGGAACTCAGAAGTTGATGTCAGAAATGAGAGTGGTCTTGAGGACCAACAAACTTTGCAGAAGTGCATTGAGAATATATTTCTACACACAAATGTAAGATAAAAGTATTTATGAAAAAGCTTAAAAGTGAAAAGAGGAACCACATTCAGAGGAGAACAAGTCTAGAATTGTAGACCAACAAGCTGTACTTCCAGAGAAAATGTTAGAATACATAGTCAAAATAGCAAAATATGGAAAATGATATAATTTCTAAAGAAATAAATGATGATTTAATGTATTCTTTACAGTAGTGATAAATATAGTAAATTAAAATATTTATAGAATGGGTATAATGCATATTAACTTTAGTAAAATTTTTATTTAGTCCCTGGGTTTGATGTTTTAAAGCATCTTATGTTAAACAGCCTCCAAGAGGACTACAAATTTAACTAATTCAATAGTGACACATGCAGAGTACAAGAAGTAACTCCCGAAAGAAGAAATCTATACAAATGCATGCTAGGACAAAACTTACTTTGCAAATGTATGGCATAAAATCCATCCAGACAAATAAAAACCACAAGTTAAGTAGGAGTTAGCAGCGTGTCACTGTAATTCTAAAAGTTAATAAAATACTGCATTATCCAAATAAGAGAATGGCATATAAGGCTAAGTCTGTCACTGTATTCTATTCTAGTGGGATAATTTTTAGATTATCATATTCATTTTAAAACCCCATATATAGTGAAAGAAATTTCAGCATGCTGGGTTCCAATCTTAGCTTTGCCACTAACAAACTGGCTATCTCATGGAAGCTATCAGAGTTTGGCCTTGCCCTAGAGCCCTGGGAGATAACTTCTAAGTCCTTGGAATGTCCTGTCTGCTAAATGTGGCTGTTTACCTGGGAGAGTCAGGTCCCCAACTCTCTTCATCTCCAGATCCTGTAAATTGAGGACATCAGGCCAGAATCATACTAAAATCACCACACAGATCTTAAATCCTTTGTTCAACAGGAAAAGACATTATTCAAAATCGTTGGGAGGATTGAATCACAGTATCTTTGTATGCAAAGAGATGTTTCACAGGAGGCTGTGGGCTACAACCTGCTGATGAGCTATCACAGGGGCCAGGTCAGAGGCCCTGGCTCACAGGAATCTATAGCTGATACTATTACCAGCTCCCATAGTCTTTCTTTAGTTGTAAGACCCTCATTTTACTAGGCATGTAGCTAGAAGCTACATTTCTTAACCTCCGTTGGAGTTAGGTGTGAAATGGGATATAAGTGGCCAATTGGATGTGAGTGAAAGGAATAGGGCTGCTTCTTCATCACATCCATTATTTTTCTCACTGGGGCAATTACAGAGCTGGTGAGCTGGGGTTATTTTGTTTTGTTTTGTTTTGTTTCCTTTTTTGAGACAGGGTCTCACTCTTGTCGCCCAGGCTGCAGTGCAGTGGTACGATCTTGTCTCACTGCAACCTCTGACTCTTGAGTTCAAGTGATCCTTCCACCTCAGCCTGCCAAGTAGCCGGGACTACAGGCATGCACCACCACGCCCTGCTAATTTTTGTATTTTTTGTAGAGATGAGGTTTCGCTATATTGTTCAGGCTGGTCTTCAACTCCTGTCCTCAAACAGTCTGCCCGCCTTAGCCTCCCAAAGTGCTGGGGTTAGGCGTGAGCCACCACACTAGGCCTTCAGCTTCGATCATGATACTAGCGGATGGCAGTGTAACATGTGCTTGGGACTTTCCTGGGCAGAACCTACTTTTGTTTTCAAGTGAGAAATATATATATATTTTAAAATTCTATCTTGTTTGAGCCACTGTATTTTAGAGGTTTTTGCTACATCACTTAGCTCTGCCCTAGTTTATATACAGATTGCTACTAGGAATCAGGTGCTATCAAACGGGAGCATAAAACACATGTTATTAGTTAATTGTCTTTGTAATTGGAATGAAGAAATAAATGTTGAAAACTAAAAGTTTATTGACCCTTCTTATGCTATGGCAAAATATTTGGCAAAGTTCTCAATTGCCTTAGCTACCGAAGCCCATGCTAGAAAAAGAGATTGGGAAAACCTAGAATATTTGTATATTTTAGCTGTTTCTTACTGAATGGTATGGATCAAATGTTTGTATCCTTCCAAAGTTCATATGTTGAAAACCTATTATCCAGTGTGATGGTATTTGGAGGTGGGGCCTTTGGGAGGTAATTAGATCATGGAGGTGGGACCCTCATGAATGAGATGGTGCCCTCATAAAAGAGGCTGCAGAGAGCTTCTTTGTTTTTCTATCATTTGAAGGCACAGCAAGTAGTTTCCATCTTTGAACCAGAAAGTAGGACCGCAGCAGAAACCAAATCTGCCGGCACCTTGATCTTAGACTTCGCAGCTTTCAAAACTGTGAGAAATAATGCTTTGCTGTTGATAAGCTACCCAGTTTATTGTATTTTGCTATCACAGCTCAAATGGACAAAGATGCTGCATTTACCATGAGAGAGATGAAGTAAAGCAGAATTTAGTCAGTTCACAAGCACAGATGCCTACATGTTGCAGTTCAGTCCTGTCTGAGACCTGTAATCAAAATTGACATTTACAGAGCATTTCATTCAAATGTTATAGAATACACATTCTTTTCATCAGCACATGGAACATTCTCCAGAATAGACGCTATCTATATCTAAAACCATATTATTTCAATAAGTTCTGAAAAATATTCCATAAAATTCAACATCCCATTATGATCAAAATCCTAAAAAACTGGTTATAGAAGGGAAGATATCTCAAGATATCTCTTGTCAGCCCACAGCTAACATTATCCTGAATGGGAAAAAAGTTAAAAGCCTTTTCTCTAAGATCTAGAACAAGAAAAAGATACCTACTTTTACTACTTTTATTAAGCATAGTACTAGAAGCCCTGGACAGAGCAATCAGGCAAAAAAAAAAAAAAAAAAAAAGGAAGGAAGGAAGGAAGAAAGAAAGAAGGAAAGAAAGAAAAAGAAAGAAAGAAAGAAAGCAAGGAAAGAAAGAAAGAAAGAAAGAAAGAAAGAAAGAAAGAAAAAAATAAGAAAGAAAGAAAGAAAGAAAGAAAGAAAGAAAGAAAGAAAGAAAGAAAGAAAGAAAGAAAAGAAAAGGCATCCAAATTGAAAAGGAAGAAGTAAAATTAGCCTTGTTCACAGATTACAAGATCTTATATTTTAAAAATCCTAATGATTTAACCAAAAACTGGGTAGAACTGATAAATGAATTCAGTAAAATTGCAGGATGCAAAATCAACATACAAAAAACCAGTGACATTTATATACACCAACAGCAAACAATATGAAAAAGAAATCAAGAAAATAATTCCAATTACAGTAATGACAAAGAATGTAAAATACCTAGGAATTAACCAAAGAAGTGAAAGAGCTCTACAAGGAAAACTATAAAACATTGGTAAAAGAAATTGAAAAGAAACTCGTTGGTAGCTTGATGGGGATGGCATTGAATCTATAAATTACCTTGGGCAGTATGGCCATTTTCACGATATTGATTCTTCCTATCCATGAGCATGGTATGTTCTTCCATTTGTTTGTGTCCTCTTTTATTTCAGTGAGCAGTGGTTTGTAGTTCTCCTTGAAGAGGTCCTTTACATCCCTTGTAAGTTGGATTCCTAGGTATTTGATTCTCTTTGAAGCAATTGTGAATGGAAGTTCATTCATGATTTGGCTCTCTGTTTGTCTGTTACTGGTGTATAAGAATGCTTGTGATTTTTGCACATTAATTTTGTATCCTGAGACTTTGCTGAAGTTGCTTATCAGCTTAAGGAGATTTTGGGCCGAGACAATGGGGTTTTCTAAATATACAATCATGTCATCTGCAAACAGGGACAATTTGACTTCTTCTTTTCCTAACTGAATACCCTTGATTTCTTTCTCTTGCCTGATTGCCCTAGCCAGAACTTCCAACACTATGTTGAATAGGAGTGGTGAGAGAGGGCATCCCTGTCTTGTGCCAGTTTTCAAAGGGAATTTTTCCAGTTTTTGCCCATTCAGTATGATATTGGCTGTGGGTTTGTCATAAATAGCTCTTATTATTTTGAGGTACGTTCCATCAATACCGAATTTATTGAGCGTTTTTAGCATGAAGGGCTGTTGAATTTTGTCAAAAGCCTTTTCTGCATCTATTGAGATAATCATGTGGTTCTTGTCTTTGGTTCTGTTTATATGCTGGATTATGTTTATTGATTTGCGAATGTTGAACCAGCCTTGCATCCCAGGGATGAAGCCCACTTGATCATGGTGGATAAGCTTTTTGATGTGTTGCTGAATCCGGTTTGCCAGTATTTTATTGAGGATTTTTGCATCGATGTTCATCAGGGATATTGGTCTAAAATTCTCTTTTTTTGTTGTATCTCTGCCAGGCTTTGGTATCAGGATGATGTTGGCCTCATAAAATGAGTTAGGGAGGATTCCCTCTTTTTCTATTGATTGGAATAGTTTCAGAAGGAATGGTACCAACTCCTCCTTGTACCTCTGGTAGAATTCAGCTGTGAATCCATCTGGTCCTGGACTTTTTTTGGTTGGTAGGCTATTAATTGTTGCCTCAATTTCAGAGCCTGCTATTGGTCTATTCAGGGATTCAACTTCTTCCTGGTTTAGTCTTGGAAGAGTGTAAGTGTCCAGGAAATTATCCATTTCTTCTAGATTTTCCAGTTTATTTGCGTAGAGGTGTTTATAGTATTCTCTGATGGTAGTTTGTATTTCTGTGGGGTTGGTGGTGATATCCCCTTTATCATTTTTAATTGCGTCGATTTGATTCTTCTCTCTTTTCTTCTTTATTAGTCTTGCTAGTGGTCTGTCAATTTTGTTGATCTTTTCAAAAAACCAACTCCTGGATTCATTGATTTTTTGGAGGGTTCTTTGTGTCTCTATCTCCTTCAGTTCTGCTCTGATCTTAGTTATTTCTAGCCTTCTGCTAGCTTTTGAATGTGTTTGCTCTTGCCTCTCTAGTTCTTTTAATTGCGATGTTAGAGTGTCAATTTTAGATCTTTCCTGCTTTCTCTTGTGGGCATTTAGTGCTATAAATTTCCCTCTACACACTGCTTTAAATGTGTCCCAGAGATTCTGGTATGTTGTATCTTTGTTCTCATTGGTTTCAAAGAACATCTTTATTTCTGCCTTCATTTCGTTATGTACACATATACACCATGGAATACTATGCAGCCATAAAAAAGGATGAGTTTGTGTCCTTTGTAGGGACATGGATGCAGCTGGAATCCATCATTCTTAGCAAACTATCACAAGAACAGAAAACCAAACACCGCATGTTCTCACTCATAGGTGGGAACTGAACAATGAGATCACTTGGACTCGGGAAGGGGAACATCACACACCGGGGCCTATCATGGGGAGGGGGGAGGGGGGAGGGATTGCATTGGGAGTTATACCTGATGTAAATGACGAGTTGATGGGTGCAGCACACCAACAAGGCACAAGTATACATATGTAACAAACCTGCACGTTATGCACATGTACCCTACAACTTACAGTATAATAATAATAATAAATAAATTTAAAAAAAAAAAAAAAAGGAAATAAAATAAAACAAAGAAAGAATAGTGAATGTAGTGTAAGTAGAGGCAGAAAAACATTGCCATTTTACCTGCAATGTGCGTACTGCAGGGGATATAGAAGTTATAATTTCTTAAGAGCTCTAAGGTAAATTGTGTATTACAAACTGCCATAGAAGAAAATAGAGGGAGCTCTGATGACATAGAAGAGAGCACTATCCAGATTAGAAAAGTCAGGTAGGTCCTCCTGGAGAAGATGACAGCTAAATTGATTTGTGAAGATAAATAGAAATTCAGACAAAAGGACATCAAAGGATTTGGAAAGCTCTGTCCATGATCAGGGATATAGGAAGAATGGTGAATACTGCTTTGAATATATTGTATGTCAATACTACTCAAAGCAGTTTATAGATTCAATGTAATCCCTATCAAAATACCAAGGCCATTATTCACAGAAATAGAGAAAACAATCCTAAAATGTATATGGAACCACAAAAGACCCCAACTAACCCAGGAATAGCCAAAGCAATCCTGAGCAAAAGGAACAAAGCTGTAGGCATCACACTTCCTGATTTAAAAATATATTACAAAGCTATAATAACCAAATCAACTGGCATATAAACAGGCATATAGACCAATGGGACAGAATACAGAACCCAGCTACAAATCCACATATTTACAGCTAATTCATTTTCAACAAAGGCACCAAGAACAATGGGAAAGAATAGTCTCTTCAATAAATGGTGCTGGGAAAACTGAATATCCATATGAGGAAGAATGTAAGTAGATACCTATCTCTCACCATATACAAAATCGAATCAAAATAGATTAAAGACTTAAATCTAAGACATGAAATTATGAGATCACAAGAAGAAAACATTGGGGAAATTCTCTGTAACATCGGTTGGGGCAAACACTCAAAAGCACAGGTGACATAAGCATAGTTAGATAAACGGGAGTAAACCAAGCTAAAAAGCTTCTGCACAGCAAAGGAAAGAGAACAAAGTGAAGAGACAACCCACAGAATGGGAGAAAGTATTTGCAAACTATCCAGCTGACAAGAGATTAATAACTAGACTATATAAGGAGCTCAAACAACTTAACAGGGAAAAAAACTAATAATCTGACTTAAAAATGGACTAAAGATCTGACAAATTTTCAAAAAAAGACATACCAATGGTCAATAGGTATATGAAAAAATGCACAACATCACTAATCTTCAGAGAAATGCAAATTAAAACCACAATGTGATATCATCTCACCCCAGTTAAAGTGGCTTTTATAAAAAAAGACAGGGACCAATTGATTCTGCTGAGGATGTGGAGAAAGGGGAACCCTCTTACATTGTTGATGGGAATGTAAATTAGTACAGCCACTCTGGAAAACAGTATGGAGGTTCCTTAAAAATTAAAAAATAGAACTACTACATAATTCAGCAATTCCACTACTGGGTACATAGCCAAAAGTAAGGACATCAATATATTGAAGAGATATCTGCACTACCATGTTTACTGCAGCACTATTCAAAATAGCCAAAATATAGAATCAGCCTAAAAGCCTATCAATGAATGAATGGATAATGAAAATTATATATATATATGATATTATTCAGATATAAAAAAGAATCAGATCTTGTCACTTGCAACAACATGAATAGACCTGGAGGTCATTATATTAAGTGAAATAAGCCAAGCGTGGAAAGACAAATATCACATGCTCTTACTCATAAGTGGGAGCTTAAAAAGTGGTTCTCATGAAGATAGATTGTATATTGGTGGTTACCAGAGGCCAGGAAAGGGTGGGCAGAAGGGGAGGATGAAGAGAGGTTGTTTAATGGGTACAAATATACAGTTAGATAGAAGAAATGGTGTTCAATAGATCAGGAGGGTGACTATAATTAACAATAATCGGTCTTTTTACATTTCAAAAAGCTAGAAGAGAATAATCCAAATTTTCCTCACATACACAAAAGATAAATATTTATGATCAATACCCCAATTACCCTAATTTGATCTTTATAGGTTATATGAATATATCAAATTATCACATGTACCCTGAAAACATGTATATCTATTATCTATCAGATATAGATAGATAGATAGATAGATAGATAGATAGATAGATAGATATAGATATAGATATAGATATAGATAGACTGGGAGTCCAGTGATTGAGGATTTAACCAAGCTAAATTATATGGTTTTGATCTGTGCCCCCACCAAATCTCATGTTGAAATGTAATTCCCAGTGTTGGGGGTAGGGCCTGGTGGGAGGTGATTGGATCATGGGGGCAGTTTCTCATGAATGATTTAGCACCATCCCCCTTGGTGTTGTCTTCAAGATAGTGAGTTCTCATGAGATCTGGTTGTTTAAAAGTGTGTAGTACCTCCCCACTTTCTCTTTCTTGCTCCTGCTCCAACCATGTGAGCTGCCTCACTCCCTACTTACCTTCCTCCGTAATTGTAAGTTTCCTGAGGCCTTCCCAGAAGCTGAGCAGATGTAAGCATTATGCTTCCTGAATAGCCTATGGAACTGTGAGACAAACCTCTTTTCTTTATAAATTACCCAGCCTCAGGTATTTCTTTATGCCAGTGCAAGAATGGATTAATACACTAGGAAATCCAACTGCAGCTTTATGACAAAGAGCAAGAGATATCACTGTTTCTCAGAAACTCTTGCAGGGACTTCCATCTAGTGCTTTTCCTCAAACAGTGGGAATCAACTCACCTGCAAAGATCATTCAATTGAGGGAGAGAGGGATGAGCCAAGCGTGGAAGCCAGTAAATAAAAGAGAAAAGTCTGCACATGGAAGAACTATGACCACCTAAGGCCTTTGCTAAGGTTGCCTTCATATGGAACTGACTAGTAGAAACAGACTAGAAGTCTATTACATTTTTGAGCAGATTGTACTGCTTAAAAATAAAACATAAACCAGACTTACAGAAGCTATGATAGTTTGCCATTCCCTCCTCTCACCCTGAAGTAACCTTTCTGTCCCTAAACCCACACCGGTAGAAAGCAGGCCATAAAAGCTGTGCAGCCACAAGGAGGCCAAACTCTCCAGCGTCCACCTCAGGTGCGACCATGGAGGCAAGTGGGCAAGGGAGTTCCTCCCAGAGAGCAGAACCAGGTCAAACCCAGGAACTTAATACCAGAGGAAACTTTTCATAATTACTGGCTGGCAAAATTGTTAGCTAACACAGACCACAGACTGCTAATCTCCATCCTTCCCTTTTCTGAATGAGAGTTCTCATTGTGATTATCTTTACTCCACAGTGATGTATTGGACGCCCGGGAGGATAGATAACTCACATTTCAGTCTGTAGGTCTCTGGACTGGAAGAAGTCATATCAGCACCTGACAGAGGGCACTAGGGGTCAAGCAGAATCCCTAGCCTCTTAGCTGGATGGGTAATTGAATGGGATTTAGAGATGTCCTCCTTGAGGAGTGTTCTGTGTGTAGGAAGAAAGGTGGACTTGTGTACTTGAACAAGCAACTCTAGAAACAGTTTTTTTTTTTTTTTTATAGATGCTGCTCTTTATTTCCAATATTCATTCTGCTTTCTTCCTTTAATAATAGAAACTCCTTCAATGTAATGAAAACTCACAGCTAGAGACTACATTTCATTCTCTTGTGCAACTACACCTAGTCAAGTGTCCCAAGGTGTGTCAAATGAGATGTGAGTGGAAGTCATGTGCAACTTTTGTGTCACATCCTTAAAAAGGAAGATGGCTGCTCTCCACTCCCCCTTGCCTGGATGCTGGAAAGGGGAAGCAAAGCTGGAGAACCTGCTTTGACCTGGTATTGAAAGCAGCTTGCTAGGGGATGGTGGAGCAAGAAGACAGAAGGAACCAGCATCCCTGGATGACCTAGAAACAGAGCTGCTTGCCTTCTCTGGACCACAACCTAATTATGGACTGTAATGTGGGGAGAAAAATAAATTTCTATGTGTTTGGAGCCACGGTCTTTCTGAATCTCATTGTTATAGAAGCTTAGCCTGTACTCTAACTAAAACAATAGCTAACATTTGACAATGTTTACATGCCTAGCAATAGTGAAATGGCATAGAGGTTTTCGTAGTAATTTTTCAACTTGATTTATTTTAAAAACTGTATTTTATAGTAGTTCTTGACATACAAAAAAAATTGTGAAGATAGTATAGAGGTTCTGTATACCCCACACTCAGGTCGCCGTATTATTAACATCCAACATTAGTATTGTACATCTGTCATAATTAATAAACCCATTATAAACTCAAATCTATATTTTATTCAGATTTGTTTAGTTTTTACCTAATGTCTTTTTTTTTCCCATTCCAGGATCCCATTCAGGATACCATAGTACATTTAGTTGTCGTATCTCCTTAGCCTCTTCTTGGTTGTGACGGTTTCTCAGACTTTCTTGTTTTTCATAACCTTAATAATTTTGAGGAGTACTGGGCCCTCAGTTAACATATTTCTGATGTTTATCTCATGATTTGACTAGAGTTACGGGTTTCAAGGATATTTATATCATGATTAGACTGGAGTTATGCATTTCAAGGAAGAAGACTGCAGAGGTATAGGGCCACTTTTATCACATCATATTGAGGGTACGTGCCAGTGACACAATTTATTACTGTTGATGTTAATCTTGATCACTTGGCTGAGGAAGTGTTTGTCAGGTTTCTCCACCATAAAGTTACTCATTTCACCCCTCTTTCCATACTGTGCTCTTTGGAAGGAAGTCACTATGCACAGCTGATACTTGAGGAGTGGAGTTATGTTCCATCTCCTTAAGAATGGAATAGCTAGATAAATTATTTGGAATTCTTCACATGGGAGATTTCTGTCTTCTCCTCCATCTAGTTATTTGTTCCATTATTTACTTACACCATCACAGTCTCATGGATATTTATTTTACACTTTGGATTATAATTCAATACTACATAATTTATTTTGTTGCTCAAATTTTTCCCAGGTTTGGCCATTGTGAGCGCTTTCAGTTGACTTCTCTATGTCCCTTTAACATATTCACATCATTTTGTGTGTGCATGTGTGTGTTTGAGCACTTCCTTGTTTTCTGGCACTATACGATGCTCCAGGTTTATCTTATGTACATACTGCTGTAGTCCAAGAACCAGTCATATCGCCAAAGAGTGCCGGTTCCTTCTATGGGAGATAGTATGAGAAATCAAGACCTGAATGCAAGGTATGCTCACTGCTACTGGAGTTTCATTGCTTCTAGGCATTCTCATCTGAGATAGCAAGAAAAAATATATATGTATGGTAACTGATATAGATATTTATATACACATACCTACAAATGTTTCTATATATAACCATCTGCATCTGTATTAAACTATCATGAGTTCATACTGATAATTCCAACTCTTTTTCATTGCCGCATGAATCATTCTAGCCAGCCTCCTTTGCTTGCTTATCTGTAACCATTAATTGCAACAGTGAAAAGCCTGGCTCCCACAATCTGCTGTCCATTTACTTAATTGTTCAATTCCAGGATACATGTATAGTGGTTTCAGAGTTGTTAACCCTTATGCCCATGGGAAAGAACTTTATCAACTAGAGTACAATGTCTGTATACAGTTGCTTTTGCATTTAGTCTTACAATCTTCACTCATTTTCAAAGTTACATAGGTCAAGACCTTTTCCCCCTTTCCTCTTTAGTGATACTGTATCATACATTTGTAATACGATTAGACTCTTTTGTCACACTCTGCATTTCATGTTGAAATCCCCTGGCCCTGGCCTCCTAAATGATATTTTTAATTTGCCTACTACTAGAGTTCATTCTTTGTACTGTAAAGTTCTGTGGGTTTTGATAAAGGCATAGTGTCATATATTCATTATTAGAGTATCACACAGAATAGTTCTGTTGCCCTAAGAAACTCCCTGTGCTTCACTTACTCAGCTCTCCATCTGTACCACCACCCCTAACACATACACACTTTACCTGAATCCCTGGCAATCATTGATCTGTCTACTGTCTCTATGTTTTTACCTTTTCTAGAATGTTATATAAATGAAACCATACAGTATGGAGTCTTTTTCAGACTTATATAAATGAAATAATACAGTATGGAGTCTTCATTCACTTAGCAATAGGCAGTTGAGATATATTCATGTTTCTATAGACTAAGTAGTTTATTCCTTTTCTTTGCTGAATATTATTCCATTGTATAGATATACCATAGTTTGTTGAGCTATTTCTTTATTGAAGGACAACTTGATTTCCTCCAGTTGTTTATGATTATAAATAAAATTGCTATAAATATCTATATACCGGTTTTTGTATGGATATAAGTTATCAGATCATTTGGGTAAAAACCTGGGAGCACAATTGCCGGATCATATTTTAAGACTATGTTTAGCTTTATAAGAAACTGCCAAACTGCTGTCTGAGGTGGGTATCTTAGTCCATCTGTGTTGCCATAAAGAAATACCTGAGGCTGGATAGTTAATAAAGAAAAAAGGTTTATTTGGCTTGCAATTCTGCTGGCTGGAAGATCGGACATCTGGTGAAAGCCTCAGGCTGCTTTCACTCATGGTAATAGATGAAGAGTAGCCAGTGTGTGAAAGATCTAATGCAAGAGAGAAAGGAATAAAAAGAGGCAGGAGGCACCAGGCTCTTTTTAACAAGCAGCTCTTGTGGGAACTAATAGAGTGAGACACAGTTATTACTGTGAGGATGACACCAAGCCATTCATAAAGGACTTTCCCCAATTACCCAAACACCTCCCATTAGGCCCCAGCTCCAACATTGGGGATCAAATTTTAACACAAGATTTAGATGGAACAACCATCCAAACTGCGGCAGTGGCTACACAATTTTGCATTCCTATAACGATGAATATGAGAGTTCCTATTGCTCTGAGTACTTGCTAACAACTGATATTATCAGTTTTTAGATTTTAGCCATTCTAATAGGCATATAGTAGTATCTCCTCGTTTCAATTTGTGTTTTCCTAGTGACAAATGTTGCTGGGCATCTTTCATATGCTTTTTTGACATCCGTATATCTTCTTTGGTGAGATGTCTGTTCAGGTCTTCTGCCCATTTTTTTTAACTAAGTTTTTTTTTTTGTTTCCTTATGTTGAGTTTTAAGAATTATTTTTACATACTAGGGACAAGTTTCTAATCAGATATGTGTTTGCAAATAATTTCTTCCAGTCAATGGCTTATATTTTATTCTCTTAACAATGTCTTTCACAGAGCAGAAGTTTTTAATTTTAACAAAGTTCAACTTATATACAACCATTTTTTATAGAGTATGCTCTTGGTGATGTATCTAAGAACTCCTGTTGCTTTTCTCCTGTATTATTCTAGAAGTTTTATAATTTCGCATTTTACATTTAAGTCTATGATCCACTTTGAGTCAATCTTTGTGAAAGGTGAAGGTCTGTGTGTAGGTGTTGTTTGTTTACGTTGTTTTTGCATTTGAGCATTCATTTTTCCAGCACCAGCACCATTTTTGAAGACTATTTCTTTCTCCATTGAATTGCCTTTGTGCCTTTGTCAAAAATCAGTTGACTAAATTTGTCTTAATATAATTTTAACCTGTTTGTGAAATCAATCATACTCAATAATATTTTAATGATACAAATCTAAAAGGCATACATGAATTCTACCAAATTTCAACATTCACTTAATGATGTATATCTTTAATGATCCATTATGAATTTATGATGACCAGACTCTTGCCTGCTTCTTCAACCTCATCTCTTCCTGCCCATTCCAGCCTAATTCCAGCCTCCTGGCAGTCTTTCTGTGTATTTAGTCTTTTCTAAGTCACACTGAATTTTCACTGGACATAGGGCCTAAACACTTTCTTGTGGGAGACTTTCAATTTGGTTTGTCTTTATGAGCTGAAGAAACCCTAAAGCTCACAATCTTTCCTTTTGTCTTAGGAAAATATGTAAAATTCCTTCATTTTAGCTGTTAAGAAAGTTATACCAGGATCAAAAGTTTCTTTCTTCCAGATGCATTATTCATATTGCAACAAAGTAAAATCACACGTTTATAAAATTCCTATGAGAAGTCTCCTAAACGTGAAATGATGCTGCCTTACTGTTTAATGTTTCTATTTGGAAAACAGAAAGGGATATGATCCTTAGGGCCTCAGATGAGGAAAGGAAATGTCACACAGGATCCATTACTTTCCCTCAAGATGCAGGTTGGTTCAGATCTTACTCATCTCACCTTTAAAATAGTCATCAGAGCCTGCCTGGGCCCAGGTGAGCAACTTCAGCCTAAAGTCCAGGACTCAGCAGGCATTTGGGTAACCCATCAGGGCAGAGAATTGAAAGCAGTCTGAGTAATATCTGATTTTTTTTCTTATGTGGTTCCCTGTGGAACCATGTAATAGAGGAAACTTACAAATCTTTTGACTGGTCTCTGTCTCCTGGCAGCTTTGAACTTCCATCTCATAACGTTTAAAGAAGCAAGGTTCAGTTTAGCCCAGACAAATGGCCTGATTTGGGCCAATTCTAAGACATCTTCTCCTGGATAGCTTTTTCCCAGGCTGATTCCTTCCCATCATCCAGATGATTTGAAATGTTACCTCCTCACCTGACCACCTTATTTCTAAAACTACCCCTTCATCTAGTCACTGTATTTCACTCGTTCATAAGTCTTATCAATTTCAGAATTATTGTGTTAATTTGTTTTCTGACTTTCAAACTCCTTCTCCACCTCCTGCTGGCTTTAGAATGTAAGTTTCATGAGGTCAGGAACCTTGATTGTTTGGGTTATTCCTGGGAACTAGAATGTAGGTCTTTTTTTAAGTTATTGAATAACAGAACAAATGAATAAATGAATGAACAATGATAGATGATAAACCATGCATTTTTTTTCCAAGGAACCTAGAATAATTGGGCATTTAGATGTATTAATGAGAAGAATGTATCAAAGAGAATACAAAGATCCTTTCCAGAAGGCATTTACAAGGCAATGATGATGATCACTTTCCTCTCTTACAGTGAAAACATTGAAATCACTACCTACCTCATGCATTTGAGTATTTCATTAATATCTCTCAGAAAGCATACTTTTTTTTTCTTTTTTAGATGGAGTTTTGCTCTTTTCGTCCAGGTTGGAGTGCAATGGCACGATCTCGGCTCACCACAACCTCTGCCTCCCAGGTTCAAGCGATTCTCCTGACTCAGCCTCCCAAGTAGCTGGGATTACAGGCGTGCGCCACCACGCCCCTGCTAATTTTGTATTTTTTTAGTAGAGACAGGGTTTCTCCATGTTGGTAAGGCTGGTCTCAAACTCCCAACCTCAGGTGATCCGCCCACCTTGGCCTCCCAAAGTGCTGGGATTACAGGCATGAGCCGCCATGCCCAGCCAGAAGCCATACTTTCTAAGCAGGACAAAGATCCAGTAAATAAGGGTCAAAATGGTGCCTCAGCTTGTGTTGGGATAAAGTCAACATGCAATTCTAAAGTACATACAAAATATTCAACAACTCTTATGCATCTAATAAAAGATATCATCTAAGAACTGGGTAAGTAACAGGAATAGATTCATAGTCATGTGATGGTTGAGTTGGTGGAAACATTCGAAAGTCAATATTTTAAACCCCATAGTTTAAACAGTAGGGAATGTGTCCAAAAGGGAATATGGCTTGCCCACGTTATACACATATTTATAGGTGGCTCTGGGAACTGTTGAGCACTAGGGAATAGTTGGAACTTTAATAGCAATTTATTTACATTATATCAAAATAACCAGCAAATTCAGCAGTACAAAAAAAAAAAAAAAAATCAACATCCTTGTTAGTTTGCCATGATGTAGACCCAACAGTCACTTGTTTTGGTAGAGCTCTTTATCAAGCTGAATGTTCCAAACACTCACAATTTTCCATCATAGTAAACAAGTCAGGGAATGCACAATAGTGATAGCTGGACCATCTCATCACTTATATCTAATAAGTTGAGTGATTGCAATCAAACCATTAAGATATACATATTACTTCTTGAATAAATTCTTATTTCTTGGCCTTATTAAAAGAGAGAATATCATTTTACACTACACTATTTCTGAGATTATTATATGTTTTTGACTTATTTAGAAGGACATTGTCATGATGAAGCTATTCATTCTCTTTTAGAGACATCTTTTTATTGGTGATAGAATTCAGGACCTAGTATCCTTAGATTTAGGCAATTGTGCCCAGGAAAAGTGTCAGTCATAACATAATTAATAGCCTGCAAAAAATGTGAGATCTTGTAAGTTGTTTTGGGAATCTGTCACTTCTATAGTGAAAATAAACTCAGACATAATGAAGTGATCTTGATGAATCAGAAACATTTCTCTCTCCATTTCATGTCTATTCCATTTTTACAACAGCTTTTGGTTTGATTTAATACATTATTATAGGAGAGAGGGCCCATTAAACAGCTATAGAAAATGAGAAATGTGTTCCTTTTAGGTTTTTATACTTTTTAAATGATATTCAGATGATTTTAATTACTACAAAAGCATTGAGATGTTAATATACTTTAGATGAAAGGGAGGGATACTATTTCATCCATCCTTTTCTGCAGTGAATTTCAACTCTGAGAAAATTATTTCTTTTGATCACTCTGATAGCATATAATAAAAGAACAATAAAACATGTGGCTCAATTACCACTGCTTCTCATCAAGCATGAATTAATGAATATAAAATTATTATTAATTGTTTTTCCTGGCTCCCTCTTCATTGGACAACAATTTTACATTGCTGTATTTTGATAAGCATTTTGTGTTTAACACTTTGTGAACCAGGCTTTAAGAGGAACAGAAGCATGAAATTATTAAACAGGAGAATAATTCTTTGAATGTATTAACATTTGGAAAACACATGATAATCTTTTAATCTCCCTAGTTTATTGCAGTTTTCCACAACTGCCTTAACTTCTCTAGAATTCTGCCCCCACTTCCATGTTCCATACATCTTTTTTCTCAAAACAGTTGCTATATGCACATAAAATGGTTTAAAAGTTCAATTTCCCAATGTTAATAATACTAGTTCCTCACATGATTATTACATGTTCAATTTCTGCAGAAAAGTTCCTTAAAAATAAAATATATAGCTTGAGTAGTTAAAAATAAGCTAAACAGTGCAACAGAGAATATAATAGATTGCGATCACTATCATTGACAAAATTAATGTTAGTGAATTATATTTACAAACACTTCACATAAAGATTCTATGTAACTGATAGTTCATTTTATTTTTATAAGCCTTTTGTAAATAGGTGCTATGTAATATGAGTATATATAACATGCTAAAGAACATATCTTTTTAGTCCATAACCATTACTTCTAATAGATTATATGTATACCCAGATTTTCAAATGCATACAAAGAAAATTTAACAAATAATTACATGTAAGCTCTACATGTCATATGATTTTACCTGTTACCCATCAATCTGTTTCTGTTTTTAAAACACAGTTTTCAAACACTATGTCTGTGATTAAACAATTACACTAAAGTTAAATTGTTTATATGTCCTACCTAGTTCAATAGGCTTAATAAACACATATGCATACATGTTTCCAAAGAGCAAACTAAAACCTGCTTTAGAATCAGAGAATTTGGGAAGCAAAAGGAACCTTAGAAATCATGTTATCCAATGCCCCTTATGTTACAAATAGTAGCACACAGATCTGGAAAGTTTAGTGATTTTTGAGGTCTATAAACTTTTTATGTTAACATCTTTCTGCCCAAGTGTATAAGAAAAGTGTTGTTAGTATTTCTTTTGCAGAGGAAGGAAACATATCTTGCTTTCTTGACAGTTCTTCAGGATGTCAATGTCTATGAATCCGAATTCTTAGAGAATAAAAGGTGAGGAAATGAGAAACTTGGTTTAAATGGAAACCACTCACAGCCAACATATGGAGCAGGGATGGACCTGGCTGGAGTGTAATGCTCACTGCCTATCAGAAGCATCATTCCTTTGACATTGGTATCTGGAACCATTTGAACTTTTTATTGCTAACTCTAACCAGAGACCAGATGGCTCTTTTTATGTGTGTGACCTTATTGAAGACAATTAGATTACTTATGTAATAACAGAATTATTAATTTTGTACAAGAGTTGATCTTCAATGTGAAAGCTTTTCTAGATTACATATTATTAAGATAAAACTTGTAACTTTTAATTCCTTAATGAGTGCTTTTCATCTTGATTTCCTTGTGCCAGAGTTATGGAATCCACTTTGCTGAAAATTAAAAGAAAAAAGACATGCAAATTCCGTACAAAAACAAGCTCATCATTAAAAATTTACAGACAATTATTCACCCAAAGGGCAGTGGTAGATTAAGGATTCCACTTTTCCTTCCACTTCTGAAATAATCACTATGGCTTTTGGTCATACTGTGTATATGATGTACCAGATGCCTGGTATGCATATTTATGAGATGTCTGAGAGTCATCTCCTGACAACTTATATGTACTACAAAACATGCAATGCCTATGGAGTACATATAGGGGGGAAGACACAAAAACTTCTGAGTCTTTTGGTAATCACACCCGCTAAGCCACATCATGAACTCTGGGAGAATAAAAATTTTAGAGCTACCACCATGCACATCAGGACCCATGATATAACATTAGATCATCATAAGATTACTAATTCAGGAAGAAAAGTGAGTATGAGAGCTCTCTGGGGGAAGCAGAACATAGAAGGCAAAGTATGAATATAATTAGGTATGTTCTTGTAATTGATTCTGCAGCCTGATGGAATGTGGGTTTCTGATATTTTTTCAGAGCATTTTCTAGATGTAGTCTCCCAGTAGCTCATTAATATCACACATTTGTCATTAAATTCCATACTTTGGATCCCACGTAGGAGTCCCAAGTGTTCCTTTTTCATTCATCATACCAATAAGACAGCAGGAAAAAGTGCCTTTCACATAGTACTGTTGACCATCTTCTCAATATCATTTTGGTTATTTTATCTACTTACTACTGAATCTAAAAGTAAAATGTGGATAGCAGCTTTTAAAAACCAGTCAAGTTTCACAGGACTTAATTTTGCTAATTTATGGTACAATATGCACATCTCTTAAATCAGCTTTTAAACCTTTCATACGTAGCTTATAAAAAATGTTAGTTAAACACAGGTCCTCAATATCCTTTTCTCACATTGCGTATGCTAATTAAGAGTGCAAATTATAGTAACATTGATCTTAGATGGATAAAAAACTTAAATGCTATATTTTTATAGAATTACATAGAATTAACTAAATTTTCAATTTAAAAGTAATATTCAAAAGCATTTAATGCAATAACCAAATTTAGTTAAAAATTATACCATATTCAAGTGCAAGCATAAAATGTCATTTACGAATATGGACTTCAATTTAAACAATTATGTGAGTAGAGAATATCTTTTTATGTTTGGAAAAAATGGAAGATTGTCTAAAATGAACGACCTTTTGGTTTAGTTGTATCTATATCGAATCTGATACCAGAAGGCAATATAAAAGTTGACTGATTTCACACCATTAAACAAAATACTACCATAGTATAAATATCTGCAGCTGAATTATTAACTAAATATAATTAATAAAATGTTTTACTTTATTAAAATACATCATTTTAAGTGATACCAAATGCTCATTAAGGTTAACAAAAGTGTTAAATGCTTACAGAGTGTAACACTTACCCATAATCTTAGAGTAGCAAGGTTCACAGTGTATTGTCTGTCTATAAATCCAAATACTATCACCCGCTTGTAGATTTTCCAAAGGCCGCTTGCATATTTCACACTTAAGAAAAAATATATATATAAAGTTTCCATTATAAATGAAGTCTAGATTATTAGAGAAACAGACATCATCTCTCTACCATCGAGGCACCTTTAAGGGATGTCTACCACTGAAGTTTTCTACTTCACTCACAGTGGAGTAGATATAAATGTCCAGAAATTGTTTATGCCAAGGACAAGATGATCATTCAGTATCTCAAACAAACACACAAAGGTGCATTTATTGTTTGCTAACTTAAAGGAGAGCTAGTTACGCTGTCCAGGCACAACCTAATGGAGAGAAGAAATAAACTGCTGATCTGACTGGGTTTGGGAAAAAGTTTATTTTGAGTTGTGCTGGTTTGAGGTAGGAAAGGGCTGACCTCTGCTTCAGACCTATCCACTGTTGATTGGCTGACTTCAAAGCATGAGGCTGTCACTGATTGGTTGGCTTTCAGAAGCCAATTCATTGAAGTAAACTGTCATTGATTAATTGGGTTTGTCTAAACCAGTTCATGTGGCTCTCTATTGCTATGGCTATAGAAAAAGCAGTATTTTTCTAAGAGAGTGAAGATGTTTGTTTTTATTCTCAGTAATATTTTATTGAAATTACACTGAAAATAGAAATAAATGATCTAAAATGTAATAAATGAAAATATTTCTATTTACTAAAGGCAATGATCAGGAGAATATTCTTGCTTTAAATTTTTCTGCATAGTAATTTTAATTAAAAAGCTATAAACTAAGTTTTGTTTAATTGAACATATTTCATAACTAAAAAAACTTTGTTCTCATAAC
The DNA here is from genome assembly GCF_008728515.1 of Papio anubis. Classification (NCBI taxonomy): domain Eukaryota; kingdom Metazoa; phylum Chordata; class Mammalia; order Primates; family Cercopithecidae; genus Papio; species Papio anubis. The sequence continues at coordinate 56,083,097 of NC_044990.1, read as the reverse complement.
TATAAAACCTGCAGATTATATCTTTATATAGAATTCTGTACATTATGCCCTAAAATTGAAATGTTTTGCTCAAAATGAGTTACTACATTTCTGATTGCTATGTGTCACTGTTTGAAAGTAATAGAAATAGAAGCAATCAATTGACAAAGTATTGCATTATTTGACTGGATTTGATCATTTGTATCAACCATAGAATGTTGCACTAGAAAGAAACCATATATTTGACCCATTGTTTCTCTAACTGACTGTACATTAGATTAATCAAGGAGCTTTTAAAAAATACCAATGCCCAATAATCGCCTCTAAGATTCATGATTTAACTGGGGCTGGTCCCAATCATTCTATTTTTTTTCCTCATCTCCCCAGATGATTATAATATGCAACCAGGATTGAGATCCACTGGTCTAGTCAACACCTTATTTTACAGTTATGGAAACTGAAGCCAAGGTAATTTAGGTGGTTGTCCAAAGTCACACTGACACAGTTACAGGCAGAGGCAAAACTAGAACTCAGGTCTTCAGACTCCCACTTAGTGCTTATGCAGTTACACCAAAAACAATGATGTCGATCCACCCAATGTTATGGTGAGAATGCAAAGAAGCATCCTATGAAAGCACAAACTATGAAGTTTTAGACTACTAATGAAAACTTTATTATTATTTATTGAGCCACAATTAATTACAACTAATTATGCTCTCAAAAGCAGACTGACACTCACCTATTGTTAAACCCATTGGTCCTAATTTCATAAGGTAAGAAACTGCTAACTTTCTTCTCAACAATTTATTTTCTTGTTTTGATTTCATCACATATTTTCTGTAATGCATAATTTAGTAAAGTGTTGCAAAAACTTTTATAAAAAGAACAAGTGGTTTTTTTCCCCCACAGATTTAAATCTCTAGGGTAAGAGTGAATAAATGCGTCAGTAATCAACTGTAAGTCTAAAGCCAAGATAGTAATTACAAACCTTTGAGGTTTGGGCTGCAGAACTCAGAAATATTTAAGTAGTGTACTATCAATGTGACTGACAGTGCTTCTGAAAGCTTTTGCTTCATCTCATTTATTACATTAAATTATTATTTTTATTCCAGTCATTATGCAATTTTTTATTTAGTTAAGTGAAATAAACACATCCTTACCTTAAAGCAAGTAGAATGGCAGCAAATTTGTAATTCATCTAAAATCATTTTAGTTTCCACACCCAAGGGTTTTCGGCAATAAGTGCACATATCTCTTTCAATGACAGACCTATAGAGATGTAAGCAATTAAAAATAAATTTGCCATAATACAAAAGACAGATATATTCCCTATAAACTCACATGGAAACAGTATGTTAATTTTGATGATACTTTAGAAAATTTCACAAAAATCAAGGAAAGTTTGGAGTTTACTTATTCTAGTAATAGAATTGACTCTTCTAGTTATCTCAAAATGATATCAAATAACTAACATGAGAGAAAGTCTAAAATTATTAATTCATCAGAAATCAAGAGTACAGTTGGGTGGGACAAAGATGCTCAGTTTCCTAATTAGGAAATATCTCAAGTACTCCTCAGAAGTAGTTGAGGGCTTTTATTTATTAATTTACATATATCGTGTTACAGATTACACGGAAAAAATATGCTGCAGATTAATTTTTAACTCTCAAAATATTCAATAGACCCAAAATAGAAATCCATTCAAGAGCACGTAGATAAACTCGCAAAATGATGAGTCTGTAGTGCCTGGGACTGTAGGGGCCAGAGTCACCAAAACACTCCTCTTGGTGCCACTGTAAGACTCAGGATATAAGGATCCCTATCGTGACAAAATTTATACCCTTCAGCCAGATATAACCCCACCACAAATTTGATGGGGAAGAAAAGAGAGTTTTGTTTATTAAATAACAAATATTAAATATTTGTTAAAATAATGTTCAATGATAAATGATCTGCAGATATGATCAGCAGAATCCAAAATATCTTGAGTCACACCGGAACCTTAAGAAAGGATCCTTTTCCTTTTGTAAGGTCTTAGGACAGTCTTAAATAGCACCCTGCAGAGTGTACCAGTTTCAGGGTATTAGCATGCAGGCCTGACATTTCCAGAGTAGGATATGTAATGGGATAGTGAAATTAAGCAGCCAACATCTAAACAGTGCTTTATATGATATGTGAAGTACACTTTTCTCTGCACTTTACTTACATAAACTCACTTACTCTTCACAACATTTCTGACAAGCCAATATTATTATTTTTATCATCATTTTATTAAAAAAGAAACTGAGGCACAAAAGTACAAGTAACTTGCCACTGTCATGAAACCAGTGAGTGGAAGAGTGAAGATGTGAATGGAGGCAGCGTGGTCCTAACACAATGAATCCAAAGATCTGTTGCGTTCATTGTGTTGAAATGAGTTAGTCATACCCAGGAACCGCTAATCTATTACCAAGCCCAGAAGTAGGAGCAAAGAGGAGAGAGAATGGAAGGGAAAAGAAAGTGGGAGAAGAAAGGCATTATAGCAGATAAACTTTATCTAGCTTTATACTTTTCATCATTCTAGTAACATCTTTCTAAGTCTCGTGTATATAAATGAAGATTTTCTGCTTTTATCTGTTCTGTACCCGCTTGCTTATAGCTACCTGGCAAATATTTTCCTATGGATTATCCATAAACACACACACACATGTATGCATACACTTAAATTTCCCATTTAAGACTGTAAGCACTTTAAGAGTAGAAAATAGGTGCTCTATGTCCTTCATGCATTCTGCAGGCACTGATCTAGGCACTGCAAATACAAAGAGTGGTGAGACAGTCTCCTCTGACAAGATGCTGTTTCCACTGGGGAAACCAGATGCATGATATAATGATCACAGTGGAATACAGGTACAGGGACAGAGTGAGGAGAGCGGAGCCAAGAGAACCACTAACCCCTGGGGTGAAGTCAGGAAAGCCTTGTCAGAAAAAAGTGCTATATGCATTGTTTGAAGAGGAAAGAGCTCTCAAGGTGGGCTTGGTGGGGTAGGGATGAGGGGATGGTAGAGGAATTCCAAGCAGAGTGAACAGAACATACAAAGGTGCTACTCTGGGAGGGTGTTTGGTGGGATTCAGCATCAGTGAATATTCTGCAGGAGCAGGTTCTGAAGGACCACGGAGAATGTACAAAAGAAGTTGGACTTTATCCCGTTACATGGGAAACCACTTTAAACAGGATTGACCTGCTTAAATAAGAACTGTAAGAACATCGCCAATTTCACACACTATCAACAGCAAAAGGTTGTGGAACTGACTGGTCTCATGGAGAATCGACTTCTGCACTGATGACTAAGAAAAATTTCAAAGCCACTTTAGGAATAGGGTTTAAAGTCTTTCTATTAACAGCAATACTTCTATGGAGAATGTTTTCCTCCCTTAAGTTAATAATTGAAATACAAGCTCAGGAAATGCATTGATGTTGGTATTATCTTTATTAAGATCATACAGTTAGTCAAAGATCTTTTCGAAGCATTATGAAAACCTAACTCTGTTTTTTTTTTAATTGGTTATCCAGATATTTGTAGTTCTAATGCTGGTGTCGATGAATTTACTACTCAAAGAGGTGTGACTTATAGGCAAGACACTCAGCAAAGCATTGCTAGTGGGCAAAATATTGGAAAAGTGACAAGAAAGGGATATAATTTTGATGTCTGGTTCACCCATGTTTCCCTTAGAAAATGGAACATAGGTTCATGTTCTCAAAAAAAAAAAAAAAAAAAAAAAAGTACTAAGTACACATTAGGTACCAAGCACTGTGTTAGAAGCTGAGACTACATAAGAAAATAAAGTATGTCTCTACCCTCAGTGAGTCATATCTCCAGCCCCTGCTATAAAGAAACACCATCAGTGGAACATCAGACATTTGCATAATGGCTTGTTTCCAGGGCTTGAGTTGAAATGCTAATTATTTATTTTCATTTACTTCACTGGAAATCTGCAGGCCATACTCTCGTAAGTGTCACCTAGGTGCCCCACTAAATGTTAAATGGTAAAAGAGGATCATTAACAGCAAAAACCTGGAACGGGGCCAGTTCACCAGCACTCAATCAATACTCATCATAACTCCACTCCTGGGAACTGAGCTTGGGCCCAGAGTGGGTCACAGCAGCATATGTGCACGGCTGTTTGTAAGCCAAGCAGGTTGCAGAAAAGCACAAGAAGCGGGTGTTGAGCGCGCAGTCTATGGATGCAATGAAGCCTAAACGCTAATAATGTGGCAGCCCTGGGGCCTCCTGGGGATCACCAGGGGCTGGCCTGGGAGGCAGCTGTAAGGCACAGAAAGGTCTTTTGATAATAGGCATCAAAATCAGACAGCAGCAACAGCCAGGAAGCCAAGAAACAAATTCCTGGATGCAGAAGTTGTTGTCATTGAGATGCACTTCTGTCCATGCACATACATGACAAGAAACATCAGCAGAACCATCTCCAAGGACAAAGGACAGCATGAAATAAATAAATATATATATATATTCGTATATTATATATATACATATATATATATAAATGTGTGTGCATGCATGTGTGTGTGTGTACTTTTTATGTATGGAAATAAAGACATACTCACCTATCAGAAGTTGAATAAACAGTTTGTATGTATTTTCCGGAGATATTCTCCTGATATCCATCCTTGGGTGATTTACTAGGAACAAACATATACAGGCATGTGAGAGTCAGGCAATTTTCCTTATGTAGATAAGAAAACACACTCACACCATCTCATGAAGCCTCATAATATTTTATCTTTGTGTATGTTACAAGCCAGGATGATGTACTGACACCTTTTTTAATCTGTAGAAATATTGATACACAAGTCACCCCCAAACTGACATATATACCAAAATAAATAGAGAGTAGGGTAAGGAATACAGGAACAAGTGTGAGCAGGAAAAGAAGTCCTCATCTTTCATGAAATTTATACTTGCACCTCATCTGTTTACTAAAGAAAGCTACGCAGAATGTAACGTAGATAAAGAAAATACTCAAAGCACAAACAGGGCAAGCACACAGACACACCATTCACAGGGAGAAACTGAGATTCTTGAACGTTTAGAAAAAGCACCCAAAATTTTTATTTTTACTTGAATAAATCCAAGAAAGAATAATTTAGAACGAAAGCAAAAAAAGTATGATTTTTAAAAGTCTTCTCTTTTCTATTATGTAGATTGTCCCAGCTTTTAAACACCACACTTTCCTGGAGACAAATAAAATCTGTAATGCCCTAACCAGCTGGTTCCCTTAATTGCTTCCCAAGCACTTATGCTATCTGGGCATATATTAAGAATAGAAGCAATATGTTTCTTTATTTCATACAATGAGTGATAACCACATGGCCCTCACTTGGGATTTTTAAATGAGAAACCTATCTCTCTCTCCAAATTTCGTGGAGGCAGACTGCCGTCAGAACTAAAATCTACTTTATGAAACCCATAATCCCACAATGCTACCTAAGAATTTGCACATATTTATGTAGGATGTATGTCATGATTCCCATTTTATTGATGAGGAAACTGAGACTGGAAGAGTAACATCACTGAGGCTACATGGTCAGGAAACGACAAAGAAGGATTCAACCTCAAATGTAACTCTAGGGATTCTGTACTGTATCACACTGTCTGTCAATGTAGATTTTTAGAGAACTTAAGGATGTCCAAGGTACATCACCATCCTTGCTAGGTTAAGGTACAGGAGGCAACCAATCCTTCCAGAGGCTTCTGGCCAAAAGACTATTAGCCTGATACGACACAATATTAATATTATCTTTTTATAATGACGGTGCTCAAACTCAGATGCACATTAGGAACATCTGAAGAGTTTGTTAAAACACAGGTTGCTGGGACGGAGCTGTACAGTTTCTGATTTAGCAGGCAGGAGTGAGGCCAGAGAATTTTTATTCCTAGAAAGTTCCCAGGTCATGCTCATGGTGGTGGCTCAGAGACTATGCTTTGAGAATTACTGTTCTATATGTGAACATGATACACATATGTACAGGGTATATACAGTATGTACTTTAAAAAAAAACCATAGTCATCATAATAAAATAAGTATGTTTCAGTCTTGGTACTTCCAGGAATCAAGATAATATTATTTTATCCAACTGTCCTATTAATCAAAAAAATCTAGAGCATGATGTTTAGCAGAATATTCCTAATTCTTAAATAAATTATTCATTATGCAAAAATCAATATTGTGGTTGTTTGGCATTAGTTCCCATAAGAAATTTCTTTAAAAATCAAAATGTATTGATGTGACATTCCGTAAGGATAAAAATGTGAGAGATTATGTAAATATAGAAAAAAAGCCTATGTTATTGTTCACCAATATTTCACACCTTGCCTTTACTATAATACTATTTGATATTACTCATCTTTTTATCAATTTATTTCAGATTCAGTAACTACTTGCTATTTTAAAGTTTACTCTGAAGTGTTTTAAATTTTAGTTTAATTGAAAGACAGCAGAAATCACTGACTTGAACACACCAGAGAGTGAGAATTGGATTAAGGAAAAAATCAATCTTGATGCTGCATTTTGCAAGGTAAATTATGCATGGGTTTGAGAAACCTTTTTTGGAAGATCACTCACCTCCTGACATGTATTGAATTTCCTGGATCCCCATCACGACTGCCTTCCACACAGAAGGCTGCCTGAATACACTTCTCTTAGACCCCTTTGAAATGGGCTTGTCTTAACATATGGGTCATGTATAGCAGCATTTGTGTGCCCCACCATTATTGTACTCCACAATTGGGACAATTCTTGTTTTATATTCCTTGAAAACCAAATGAATTGTTGAGCCCTGACCTTGGTTTACATTTTCCCCAATATCCATCACTCTAAGCAGCAGATTTCAATTGAAACATCAATATCGTACAACTTGGGCCAGGATGCACTACTCAAATTTATACCCCTTATTTTAGATTGGCAGTAAACAACTGTAGATAGAATCAGTTAATTCAAGTGGAACTCCAAATTAGTATAGGAATAGTTGTGCATTTTATAAAGCTTATTTTAACCATATAGTTATATACATTTATGTGAGGACTTTCAAATGGCAACCCTATTATGTATACACGTGTTATATTAAAATATTATTGAGTTCATCTAATGACTACAATTATTTATAGCCCAAGTACATAATATCAGAAACATTATAGAGAATTATATATGTAGAACTCAGTGTACTCATAAATGGTCTTCTATTTGAAAGAAGCACACCCTAAAACAATAGCATCTCTTATTAAACATAGATCCTTTCAAAATTATAAAATGAAGCAAAATATTTGAAATAAATTCTGAATACCTATTCTCCACATATGTCCTTGTGTACACAACAGTATCCTTTGGTCCTGCCTGCTTGGCTCCAGTGTTAGTGCTGCAAAACAAATCATTTTACTTCATGTTTAAAGTTTATTTGCAAGGATAACATAAACAAGGCTATTTTCCAATTCAAAGCAAAATGTAATGTATATATGTTCCTTCTGAGCTATAATTGTTAAAACATCAATGTTAGAGTGGTATTAATACAGCACTGCAAAAATGTTTTATCTCCCATTTTGTTTTTAACTTCCACTGTCTTGGTTTACTTCCTAAGTATTGTTACAAAACTTGATCACTCGGTAATTCTTTTATAGAACATGAGGATTGTTTTTGAATATTTGTATAATATGTTATAGTGTCTCTTTCTTTGATGTCTCATTCATATTTCCAAACCATAACTTTCTTCATGAACCTCAAACCAAAAGTAGACCTTAATTAGCTATCATGACAATATATGATTTGACCAAGCCTTTAGATCTACCTAAAGAATGTCACACTAATGTCACAATCATGCTTTTTTAAATTGCAGACTTTTTAAGGGAAAATCACGTTTGATACTTTCCTACCAGATGTCACACAATGACACATTCATGAACTTATTTTTTTGTGTAAAGCTGTTTATACAGGTAACCCCACATAAAATTAGAAATTTCTGCATTTCAAAGAAAGGGTCAAGTTGGGTGTGGGGTATCTTTATAAAACAAAAGGAGAATAATCCTGTCGTTTATTCTTCAGTTGGCCACGGTACCTGAGATTGTTCCTGGCTTCATAAGAATGGGAAGCAATTCTTGTGGACTGGTTGTGCAGAGGATTGGTGAACTCGTTGACTTGGGCATCTAGCCTGATAAAGCAAACACAAGTATTTGGCACTTCAAATCAAGGTCACTAGAAGTTTTTTGTGTTATTAAAATTCTTCTCAATTAACATTATTTTACAATGTGAATCTTTTTGTGTTTGCCTGGCTTCTGCACAGATAACACAAATAGAATGCATGTACTATTTTACTCCCTCTACGGAAACCTCTGCCTTACCTTTAAGAACAATCTGTAGGTATGTGCCACATTAGCTAACATTGCTCTTTTTTTCTTTTTTCCGAGACGGAGTCTCGCTCTGTGGCCCAAGCTGGAGTGCAGTGCCCTGATCTTGGCTCACTGCAAGCTCCGCCTCCTGGGTTCCTGCCATTCTCCTGCCTCAGCCTCCCGTGTAGCTGGGACTACAGGCGCCCGCCACCGCACCCGGCTAATTTTTTTTTTTTTTTTTTTTTTTTTTTGTATTTTTAATAGAGATGGGGTTTCACCGTGTTAGCCAGGATGGTCTCCATCTCCTGACCTCGTGATCCGCCCCTCTCGGCCTCCCAAAGTGCTGGGATTACAGGCGTGAGCCACCGTGCCCGGCCTAACATTGCTCTTTTTATCAAGGACAGAAATCATCTGAAATTGGTTTCTGTAACATTTTCACACCAGCAATGCCATTATAGAAAGCTTCCCATGTATAATATATCTAAGAATTTATCAATTGAATGAAAATGATCCAGGGGTTGCTTTGAGAAATTCCAGTCTTCATTTTGTTTTTAATGGAAGGCAATATCTTGAAGATGGCAGAAGAACTCTGTCCTAGATTTCTGCTAATCTAAAAATGTCATGATACTCAACAAAATGTAGGCATATGTGCTTTTTCCTATGGAAGAGAGGAGATTCTTAATGCAAAAATAGAGAAAATTTTAGCTCCTTTTGCTCCTCCATGTTAATAAACTCTGACATAGAAGAGATATGAAAACCTAAATGAGAGTTTAGGTCTTAATCAAGCCTTATCATTCTCAAACAGGCTGATTTCCAGATAGCTCTTAAAGAAGAGGAAAGCATTTGTTTACATATTATCTCTGGCATACAGAAAACCATCTGGTTTTAAGGCAGATGTTTCACAAAATATCCACGTAAGTTAAAATTTTACTAAGTGATGAGAAGGTGGAATTAATATTATTAGGTTTTCTAACATGATTACTAGAGTATGTCATCCCAAGAATCATAAACCTAGCTAAGAATCGTTTGAAAATGTTCAGATCATATAATATACAATACAAAACCCAACTTTAACAAGTAGAGAGCTTCAAAGGACAAAGATTATCTATGAGTTTGAAATGCATTTGTATTGTCCTCAGCAATAGAATATTAATTTTAGATCTTTCCTGCTTTCTCTTGTAGGCATTTAGTGCTATAAATTTCCCTCTACACACTGCTTTAAATGTGTCCCAGAGATTCTGGTATGTTGTGTCTTTGTTCTCATTGGTTTCAAAGAACATCTTTATTTCTGCCTTCATTTCGTTATTTACCCAGTAGTCATTCAGAAGCAGGTTGTTCAGTTTCCATGTAGTTGAGCGGTTTTGATTGAGTTTCTTAATCCTGAGTTCTAGTTTGATTGCACTGTGGTCTCAGAGACAGTTTGTTATAATTTCTATTATTTTACATATGCTGAGGAGTGCTTTACTTCCAACTATGTGGTCAATTTTGGAATAAGTGTGATGTGCTGCTGAGAAGAACGCATACTCTGTTGATTCAGGGTGGAAAGTTCTGTAGGTATCTATTAGGTCCGCTTGGTGCGGAGCTGAGTTCAATTCCTGGATATCCTTTTTAACTTTCTGTCTCGTTGATATGTCTAATGTTGACAGTGGGGTGTTAAAGTCTCCCATCATTATTGTGTGGAAGTCTAAGTCTCTTTGGAGGTCTCTAAGGACTTGCTTTATGAATCTGGGTGCTTCTGTATTGGGTGCATATGTATTTAGGATAGTTAGCTCTTCTTGTTGAATTGATCTCTTTATCATTATGTAATGGCCTTCTTTGTCTCTTTTGAACTTTGTTGGTTTAAAGTCTGTTTTACACTGATAGTGGGACTGTAAACTAGTTCAACCATTGTGGAAGACAGTGTGGCGATTCCTCAAAGATCTAGAACTAGAAATACCATTTGACCCAGCCATCCCATTACTGGGTATATACCCAAAGGATTATAAATCATGTTGCTATAAAGATACATGCACACGTATGTTTATTGCAGCACTATTCACAATAGCAAAGACTTGGAATCAACCCAAATGTCCATCAGTGACAGACTAGATTAAGAAAATGTGGCACATATACACCATGGAATACTATGCAGTCATAAAAAAGGATGAGTTTGTGTCCTTTGTAGGGACATGGATGCAGCTAGAAACCATCATTCTCAGCAAACTATCGCAAGGACAAAAAACCAAACACCGCATGTTCTCACTCATAGGTGGGAATTGAACAATGGGAACACTTGGACACAGGAAGGGGAACATCACACACTGGGGCCTGTCGTGGAGTGGGGGGAGGGGGAGGGATAGCATTAGGAGATATACCTCATGTAAATGACGAGTTAATGGATACAGTACACCAACATGGCACATGTATACATATGTAACAAAGCTGCATGTTGTGCACAGGTACCCTAGAACTTAAAGTGTGTGTGTGTGTATATATATATATACACACACACACATATATATATATATAAAGAATATCAACAATCACCAGTTTGCAAAATCCACAAACAGGAGAGATAAGTGATTTGCCAACAGTACTGTTATGGACTGAGATGTATTCCCCCAAAATTTATATGTTTAAGCCCTAACCTTCAACATGACTATATTTGGAGACAGGGTTAATAAGGAGGTAATAAAGGTCATCTGTGGTTCCATAGAACTGGAATCCTCATAAGAAGAGGAAGAGCTACCAGAGATGTCTTTTCTTCTGTGTACAGAGGAAAGGCCATGAGAGTACACAGTGAGAAGGTGGCCATCTGCAAGCCAAGAAGAGAGGCCTCACCAAAACCAATCCTGATAGGATCTTGCCCTTGGGCTTCTAGCCTCCAGAGCTGTGAAAAAATAAATGTCCATTGTCTAAGCCACCCAGTCTGTGGTATTTTGTTAAGGCAGCCATGCTGACTAATACTGGTATCTTTTCCCAGTTGTGTTTATAATGTGATTAATGACAATGACTTCGTGGAATATTTAATTTTTATAACTGTGAACAAAAACCAAATGCTAGGTTTGTAATGTGGTACAACAAACTCTTTGATGGATTTTGCTCCTCATATAGACTTTGAGGATGATAATTTAAGCAAATAAACCATTATTTTGGAGTAACTTTAAATGTACAGAAAAATTGCAAAGATAACATGGAGAATCCCTGTACACCTTCACCCAGATTCCCTTAAGGTTAATATCTTATGTAATTATAACAGAGTTGTCAAACCTACAGAATTAATATTTGTACCATACTATGAACTAAACTACAGATTCTATTCATGTTTCACTGGTTTTTCCATTGGTGACTTTTTTCTGTTTCAGAATACAATCCAGGATACCATATCTACATATCCATCATGTCTCTTTGGCTGCCTAGGGTCTGTGATAGTCTGCCAAGTCTTTGTTTTTCATGGGATAGTGATAGATTTTATGACAGAAATGTTATCTTAATGACAATTAAGTTGTAAGACTAATTTTTTGTTATTTAGAACCATAGGAATAGAGTTGGGGAGACAACACTTTGGCAACCAACAAAACAGCCCATAGTGCCTTTTAAAATGCTACTGGGCCCCATATCCAGATATTTTAATTTAACTGGTTTGGGGTACAGCTTGGTCACTGGGAACCTTTAAAGCTTTCCAGTGAGTCCCTTATACAGTCAAGGTTGAGAATCACCGCCTTAGAGGTTGGGAAGTCCAACATCTTACTCAAAAGAGCATTGATTCTCAAAGTGTAGTCCCTGGAATAGCGAGTGATTCAGATGTACCCAAAAGTTTGCGAACCAGTGTAATAGAAGAATCTCTGCCAAATTATTCCTCTCAAATGCCTTGAATAATCCTTGTAAAGGAGAACTCATGACTCATAGCATATGTCACTTGACGGCTTAATTGTTAGGAAGTTATCCTCCATTGAAACAAAATGCTGAATTGTAATTTCCAATCAATGGTCACAGTTTTGTTTCTTAATTAAGCAATGACTCTACAAATACAAACCCAAATATTGTATTGAATCTTATAGAATTCCAAATGGATTTACACTTGAGAAAATGTTCCCTGCAGTGGAAATTCACCTTGAAAATTTACCTAAAACCCTCATACACTGCATATGAGAATATAAAATGATATGGCTGCTTTGAAAACAGTCTAGCAGTTCCTCAAATGGTTAAATATAGAATTACTCTATAGTCCATCAATTTCATACGTGGTATATACCTAAGAGAAATAAAAACACATTTTCACACAAAAACTCATATACGAATGTTCATAGCAACATTATTCACAATAGTGAATTAAAACCCAATATTGAAACAATCCAAATGCCATCAGGTGATGAATAGATAAATAAAATTGTCTGACCACCTTATCATTATATGATTTGAAAAGTATTACAGTCCTTAAAATCTGTGAAATGGCTCTATGAAATTAATTTCACTCACAGTCACAAACCATTTAGTTTAGGGAAAGACTTTATCATTTAGAATTGAAATAAAAATACTTAAACTTATTCCTGTTGAGTCTCAGAAAAAAAAACAAAAACAAAACTAAAGCCTCAGAAGTAGCCTCAGAAACAAAAGTTTTTCCTTGACCTTCTCCTGCCCACCTATCTCAGTCTCATTCTCCCGCAAGGATAGCCAAAGAAACTAGAATCCCTCTTCCCCAAGGCAAGTCATACAAACCAAAACCCCTTTTCCCCAAAGCCAGCCATAAAACCTGAAATTATTACTCTACCTATCCCTTCACCTTTCTTTCTACGTAAAAACTGGCCGTAAAGAAATTATCTGACATCCCTTGTTTGACTGTAGGTCATAAGACCCCCATTCCAGAATGATTCTGCCCCATGCCCAGAAGGAAGGAATGCATGCTCAAGAGGTTAAGAAGAATCCAGGGACACAGGCCTTGCTTGCTTTCCCCATTCAGTCTGTTGCCATTAGGTCATATACTTTTTGTCCAATCATATTTCTTCATGGCTCTCTGTACTTTATTGAACCTAAGTATTAAATGAGCAATTTCCCATATATCTTTGGGTCTTCATTCTGAAGGCTCCCATCACAGGTTAAATAAATTTATATGCCTTTTCTCTAATTACTCTGCCTTTTGGGAGTTGATTTTTCAGCAAAGCTTCAGAGGGCAAACTGGAACTTTCTCCTTGGCTCCTACCTTCTTAACGAATCTAATTAGAAAACATATATTTGCTTGCGCATCCAATTATGATGTAAAGTGAATACATTCATAAAATGAATCACGTCTCAGTTTAGCAGATTTTCCTGGGATGCTTATTTAGATTTTTAATTTGATTCATTAAAGTACCTGAAGAGGTAGAATAAGCTGAAGTTACAAAGAAGCCAAAACTGAGAGGCAACACAAAATTTTGGTTATCAAACAGAAGATGAGCAGAGAATAAGGAAGCCAATAGGTACAGGGAAGGACAGGAAAAAGATGGACAAAATCCAATACTCAGTGACTAGCTGAGTTGCATTAGTGACAAAGAACTCTAGTTTATGTCCAAGGGTTCCAAACTTCTTCAGGTCAAGAATGAACAATATTCCAAGTGAGATCTTTCTGAGGCCTGGCAAAGCCACCATTCCTGCTCTTGAACTTCCATGAAATTCCATTTCCTCATTAATCCCTCTGATAAAATCCCATTTCATTAACAAGTCCAATGGAACTGGAACACTTCTTAAATTAAATGGGAAATTCCTTAATTATACTTAATAATTTACTTGTAATTTTTTTTACCCCAATCACTTTCAAATAATATCTGAATGAGATTAGTTTAAGTGTAAGCCCAGTCCTATTCCCAAAAGAATTCATGTATTTCCAGGATAAGCAGATTCTACTGAAAATTTATCCTCCTTCATTCTCTCAAAGACTTTCTCAAGGTCACAAACAGAAGGAAGAAGATGATTTGGGGAATTAAAGGAATGGAAAGAAACTATCTACCTGTGGAATTCAGGAATCTTTTATAGACAATATGAAAAAGAAAAGCGAGCCAGCTCTGTTGCTAGCTTTTCCATTCTCTGCAGATGAAATCAACAATATCATTTCTTTACATAAAAAAATTAATACAAAAGGCAACTGCACCTTATGAAGCTGAAAATAGTAAGCTATTGTGTTTAGTATTCCCTCATATATAGGGGTAAGAATTGCTAAACATGGAAAAGTTAATTTTTCCTAAAGTATACAGTCTGTGACTAAAATGAAGTATAGCTCCTGTCCTAACCTTTCTTGTAATGGCCAATAAGGTGTCACAGTTTTAAAGCTATTATACCCTATGGTGTAAAGAAATTTCAAAATTAGCTCCTGTTTTGTGGCTGTGATAAATTCATGCATTCTTTTAGCACTAGGCATCCAGGGAAGAGATTCCCAGAGTGCTTTCTGCACTGCTGAGAGCTTACCAAGCAACAGTAAGTAAAAATAAATCTTCACAGCCCCAAAGAGCTTTGAATTTCCATGATGCCATTTATACTAAGCAATAGAACAGCAGGCCCTGAGTCAGAAATTCTACAGAATTAGAATTATGTTAATTTTTTCACTATTAGCTATTAAGCACCACATAAATTTTTGTATTTGGATTATATATATATACACACACACTATCCAAATTATATATTATATAATGTATAATATTATATATCTCATCTTCTAAGGCTATACAATATATGCAGATGCATATGGAATTCATAAGAAAAAAGTGAATTGTAATAAGCTTTACCTTACATTCTTGTTTTCAGAAACATGAGAATTTACTTCAATTAATTTTTCCAAGTTCTGGTCTCTAAGGAAAAAAAATATGTTATTTATATATACATGTATATATGATTTAGTTACAACATAATGACAGGAAATAAGAAAATACTGAAACATCTAAAAATCAGCACATAATCTTAGACACAGTCATTTGTGACTTATCAGGCTATGGGAGATTGAATATCTGACATTGAGCTATTTGATCCATACAACTCATGGATCGAACATGGAAGTATGGATTACATTGTGAAAGAGAAATAAAGAACTAACTTTTTGGAAGGTTTGGGGAATCTGATCTGAAAAGAAATCAATAATTTTTATTCACATTCAGTTCATTTTTCTTTTTTCATTGATGTATAATAGATGTACATAGTTTCGGGGTACGTGTGATGATTTAATACATTCATATAATTTGTAAAGATCAAATCAGTGCACTTGGGCTATCTATCACCTTAAATATTTATCTTTTCTTTATGCTAGAATCATTCAACATTTTCTCATCTAGTTATTTGGAAATGCATAATCAATAATTGTAAACTATAGTCATCCTACTGATCTAATACTACGTCTTATTTCTTTTATCAAACTGCATATTTCTACCCATTAATCAACTTCTTTTCAGCTAACATTTAATGAGTATTATCTCTGTGTCATGAAGTACTAACTGTGTTTTCACATGGATTATCTCATTCAGATCTCACAAAAGTCCTGCAGAACAGTATCTGGATCTCAGAAAGGCAAAGTCAGTTTTCCAAGGCCAATTAACTAATTTTCGGAAGAGTCAAGATTTGAGATGATGCCATCTGCCCACCTGAAATCAATTCTTAGATGTTTACCCAGAGACTTTATTTAGGCTTTGGGGATCACAGAAACAAGGGAAATCAACTCAAAATTTGAATAAATAATTCATTATGTGGGGGATAAATGGGGTGATTTGATTCTTATATCTTGGGCTGCATTAATGATTTGACACCCTTTCATGAGACACAGGATCCTCTGGTATGTTATTTATATATTAGGTATAACATTGATAGTTCTTTTTATTTTCTTTTTTCATGAGTTATGAAAAGTCTTTGTCATAGGGTAGGAACACTGTTTAGAAGTCCAAACAATGAGGCCCAGTTTTTTCCTTACTTCTGTGAGCAAGTTAGCCAACCATTCTAAACTTCATGTTGCATATTAGTCTGTTTTCACGCTGCTATAAAGAACTACCTGAGACTAGGTAATTTATGAAGAAAAGAGGCTTAATTGACTTACAGTTCCATATGGTTGGGGAGGCTCTAGGAAACTTACAATCACGGCAGAAGATGAAAGAGAAGCAACTTCCTCATAAGGCGGCAAGAGAGAGAGACGGGGGAACCAAAACTACTTTTAAACCATCAGATCTCATGGAAACTCACTGACTCTCATGAGAACAGCATGGGGGGAACTGTCCTCATGATCCAATCACCTCCCACTAGGTTCCTCCCTTGACATGTGGAGATGTGGAGATTATAATCTGAGATAATATTTGGGTGGGGACACAGAGCCAAACCATATCATTTTGTAAAGAAGGACACTAATGTCCAAACTCACACAATTGTGGTGAGAACGAGTAAGTTAATGTAAATAAAACTCATGGCACAATGATATGGTTTGGTTGTGTCCCCACCCAAATCTCACCTTGAATTGTAATAATCCCTATGTGTGAAGGGTGGAGCCAGGTGTAGATAATTGAATCATGGGAGTGGTTGTCTCCACACTGGTCTTGTGGTAGCGAACAAGTCCTAAGAGATCTGATGGTTTTTTAAATGGGAGTTCCCCTAAACAAGCTCTCTTGCCTACCACCACGTAAGACATGCCTTTGCTCCTCCTTCGCCTTCCACCATGATTGTGAGACCTCCCCAGCCATGTGACACTGTGAGTCCATTAAACCACTTTTTATTTATAAATTACCCAGTCTCAGATATGTCTTTATTAGCAGCATGAGAACAGACTAATACACACGCAGTGACTACAGTTGTGGGTGAATTGAAAAAGCATAAAAAAAAAATAGAAGTGCAGTGATCCTGCAGTTGGCACTATTGATTCCACATTTTGAGAGGCCACTTTCACATTTTATTTCTGTCCTAAATTGTCACATCTTTGGAATTAACTCTGTTTTTTAAAAATCTCCCCTCTCATAGTCCTAAATAGTGGGTTCAGATAAGATTATACATGGAATCAGTACATAGATTCTCACTCACAAATATTGATAAAGATGCAAAATACGGTAAAATGTTCTCATGTTTACGTGGGGTGAGATTTAACACTCTTTTTACATAACATCCAAGCTGTCAATATTGGTATAATATGCAAATTCGGCAGCATTCCCTAGCGATACTTAAGCCTCACATTTAAAACACTAACTGCATACTTTTGAAACTGTAGAAAATAGGGTAAATTACTTTTTAAGTGAGTTACAGTGGAATTATGCCAATTAATGTAGGTAAAAAGTACTAGGTTTCAGAAGTAGCTCGGAAGTATCAAATTATTGGCTCTGCAGTCCGAACAATGTAAAATTCAAAACTGAATTCTTCTACGTAACTGCAAGAACTGAGTAAGATAATCTACTACCCTAAATCCTGCAAACTGAGAAATAGTCACTAGAGTCTTTGGATTTGCCTAATCCTTGATGGTCTCCACTAATTACTAGAGCCATCTTCTTGGCATAAGGGGCCACTAAACTATTTTAACAACCTTAGCCATTAAGAGATCTTCCCCTTAATGTTTTAAGTAATACTTTACTAAATATTTGGGGATAGTGGAATAAAATTAAAGGGAGTATCATGGTATTCCATGATTCAGTTTCCTAAAAATGTCAAATTGGGATGGTGGGCAGTGGTAAATAGTGGAAGATTATTAGGAGGTGTGAATCTTGGGCAATTAGAACTTTGTTTCTCAAAGTGATTCCCCCTCCAGTGCTAATGCTGGAGGAACTGAGTGCTAGTTTTACAGGGAAACTGGTGGCTTTCATTACAACTTGAGAGTAGGGTCATATTATTGTGGCCTAATATGGCCTTGCACATAGTAGCTGCTCCATAATTTAATTTAATTCCACAAATTAATTCCATTTGTGGAATCAATTTAAATTATTAATTTAAATTATCTTTTCTTTTTTGGGGAAGCCTCTTACAACCTTACCCAGCTCTGAGAAAAGATATTAAAGGAACCCCAAGGGAAAGTATTAGCCTAGACCATGAACCTTTAAGATTGTCTGGTCTGTCCATATCTAGGGACATAGTATCCACCAAATTCATGTGGAAAAAAGACCAGTAAAGCCAGTTATGGTCATTTCACCTCTATCTCTGTCCATCACCCAGCACCTGCCTTGCTTCACCCCTGAATGCACATGTTATATTTATTTCTTTTTTGCACAGCTCCTAGTCCTGGCTTTGTTTCATTATCTTTGGAGCTTGTTCTGGGTTGAATTATATACTCCCCCAAATTCATATGTTGAAGTCCTAACCCCCAATACCTCGGAACGTGACCTTATTTAGAGATAAGTGTCCTCAGAGGTGATTTAATCAAGTTACAAATAGTGTCTCTAAGATGAAATTTGGACTCAGATACACACAGAGGGAAGACAAAGTGAAGACATAAAGTGAAGACAGTTTTCTGGCTGGGCGCAGCGGCTCACGCCTGTAATCCCAGCACTTTGGGAAGCTCAGGCGGGTGGATCATGAGGTCAGGGGTTCCAGACCAGCCTCACCAACATGGTGAAACCCCGTCTCTACTAAAAATACAAAAATTAGTTGAGCGTGGTGGCAGGTGCCTATAATCCCAGCTACATAGGTGGCTGAGGCAGGTGAATTGTGTGAACGGGGGAGGCGGAGGTTGCAGTGAGTCGAAATCGCACCATTGCACTCCAGTGTGGGCGACAGGGCTAGACTCCGTTTCAAAAAAAAAAAAAAAAAAAAAAGTGAAGACAGTTTTCTACAAGTCAAGGAGAGAGGCCTGGCACAGATATTTCTCTTTTGGCCTGAGAAGGAGCCAGCCCTGTGGAAGGAACCAACCCTGCTGACAGCTTGATCTTGGACTTCTGCCCTCCAGAACTGTGAAACAACAAATATTTGTCTTTAAGCCACCCAGTCTGTGGTAGTTTGTTATGCAGCCCTAACAAATAAATACAGGTTTGCTTCTACCCTCACAATGTGATTACATGTATTTTCTCAGCCTTATGATGGACATCCTCAACTCCTCCTGGCTTTGAACTCCTGGCTGCTATAGATACTGCCCACATACTGCTCAACCTCTTTTGTACCTTAGTTTTCATGAGAGGGAGAAAGAATGGGTTTGGATCTGAGAAAGGAGAAGAAGCCAGAATCTTAAAAATCCAACAACTACGGACAGATAACTCAAAATTGCAACCTATGCATGCCTTCAAAGAAACACATTTCCAAAGAGGAAATACAGTTGCAAATCACCAAGTAAACTATATTATTATTTGTTTCATAACATTTTTCTTATTTTATTAAACACTACCACATATCAGGTTTGGTAGAGTAATATTTATTTATTTAAGGCTAGTCAAGTGAAGCAGTGGAAGTGGAAAAGGAACAAAGAAATCTATAACTGGTGTGAGCAGTTAGTAGTAAACACCACTGCACTCAGAGCAGCCAATATTTTACTCTGAATAATCTATACCAATATTTAATGCAAAATAGAAAGTTCCCGATGAAGAAAAGTACAAAATGTGTATTTACTTTGGCTATTCACTCTGATTGATGCCATCAGCTACATTTGAAGATCCAGTAAAAGAAGCACAGACTGCTCATAAGCTTTCCAAGTTAAAGGCGATAAAAATAAATTTTTGTTCTTTAATTAAGACCACATCAATTGCATGGTGACTTTTACACTGTGGTATAAGATGAAGAACTGTGAGTCAAGTGTGAAAAATAGATTTTTATAGAAATGCAACCAAATGCTGCAGGGTTAAGCAGAGGCTTGATTCCAATCCCCTTTCATGGCAGTGGCATAGAAGGCAGGCAGACCTTAAAATAGTATATACATTGATGGACAGGTGGAATTAATTCTAAGAAAATCACCAACTTTCTGTAGTTACAGAAAATTGTTGAAGAGCAAATTGTTACTGACTATTGCAACTAATAATGTTTTTTGTTTGTTATTTAGAGACTGGGGTCCAGCTCTGTCTCCCAGGCTCGAGTGTAATGGTGCTGTCATAGCTCACTGCAGCCTCGAACTCCTTGGCTCAAGCAATCTTCCTGTCTTAGCTTCCCAAGTAACTGGGACTACAGGTGCATGCCATCACACCCAGCTAAATTTTTTTTATTTTTGTAGAGACAGGGTCTCAGCATGCTGTCCAAGCTGGTCTCAAACTCCTGGCCTCAAGCCATCACCTCACCTCAGCCTCCCAAAGTACTGGGATTACAGGTACCTGGCCTAATAATGTTTTTTAAATGTAGATTTCAGAATATTTGGGGAGAAATACGAGTTATCTATGACATAAAGCCACAGGACAATTTTTGAGTAATTTATCCATGTTATAATAATGTCATTTATTTTCTACTACCACATCAAAAACTATAAACTGTCTTACAAAGCAGGTGAAGGAAAAAAAATAAGAGATTCTGGAGACCCAGGAATTACGTCTTTTACTATACAACTTTTCCTAGGAGAAGCTCTGCATATGAGAAAGTTATTAGCCCACTCCTAACTGTTCTTCCTTTCTCATGTGGGTGTGGGAGGTATTTATTAATAGGCAGCAATATGTTTCTCACCATACAGCTCATTTAAATTGCTTTTGTAGAGTATCAAACATATTTACAAAATTAAAAGTCTTCATATAAAAAATGTACTATGGTATTCCTTTTATGCCAGGAACTAAATCTTAGGCATTAGGCGTTAGTTCAAAAGGAATACAGTGAGAGAACTGGTATAATTCCTTAACTTATTGACATAGCAAAATAGGCCCAATTCTTTATATTTTTACATATTTTTATAATTCTTTTCAGTGAGGGAGTCTTAAAGAAATTAACAGCTCCATAGAGCAGTTAGGCAATTCAGGTATTTTAAATATAAGATGTGACCAAGAATTTCAGTGGCTCCAATTCACTATAGTTTATTGAGATTATGTCATGAGCAAAAGATAGTCATTGGCTCAAGCAAGGAGACCAGTCACAAGAAATCTGATTCTTTTCATTTGATTTCACTCATAGGGGCTCAGAATGTCACAGCTGGAAGGCTAGACTTTCTCTAAGTGGACTATCACAAGGCACTGATGAGGTTGAGATTTATCCTTTAATTCAATATTTGCTAAATACCTAACATGTGCCAGGCATTGCATTATGCACTATGGGTAAAGAAATAAACAAGGCAGACCCAGTAGTTACCCTTAAAGACCTTATAGTCAAAAAGGGATGATTAAATAATAACTCTCTTGAAGAGACCAACATTATGGGACAGAAAAGACAGATCGAGAACATCTAGAAGAAGCATCTGATGCAGACGTGGTGGGTTAGAAGGGCTTCCCAGAGCCTGAGTGAGAGACACCTAAGCGGATACCTAAAGGATAGGTAGAAGTTAGCCAAGCAATAGCGATGAAGGAGGAGTGAGGAGTATGCAACTTAGAGGGTGTGTGTGGGTGGGGTTTGCTTTTGGGTGGAGAATGATAATAGACTGGAGTGGGAAAGCCCATAGATGCCAGATCATGGTGGGCTTGGAGACCAGGTTAAGGAGGATCATGGCCATTATGCAATAGCAATGGGGAGCCACAGAAGGAGTTTAATCAGAATGACATGATCAGATTTGTGTCTTAGGAAAACCACTCTACAGGGTGGCAAATGGATTGAAGGGCAGAAGGGGAGATTGGCAGCAGAGGGGCAAGTTAGGAGGCTGAACAATAATCTGGACTGCAGAACCAGTGGGTATGATGAACTGTCTTGGACCACTCCCTGAGATTAGGTGATGCATCCAAAGTGATTGATTGATTGATTATGGGGAATGAAACACCAGAAAGAGTCAAGGTTGTCCCCAAGTTTATGTTAACAGAAATATGAAAAATATGCAATAGGTAGTTAGGAAGGAACTCTTCTCTTTTTGGAATACTAAAAACTTGGGGATGTCTTAACAAATAGGAAATCCTTAAGAAGATGGAAGTATAATGCCACAAACAGTTAAGAGTATTTTTTTTCTACTTTAGATGAAGGATGCCTTTTCTAACTGTAGAGACGGTGGTGTCACTAGATGCTTTTCAAATATTCATTCAGGAGCAGATATTTAGCGTTTTAATAATCAGTCTAACAACAGTTTACAGGCTACAGATAACTGAATATCTCTCTTTGATACTGGTTAATGAAAATGTGAAACTGTTACTACCAAAAGTCATGCAAATTCTTACTGACTAAATGAAAATTTTGTGCACATCTGTATTTTTTCCTAGAAGAAGTTCAAGGATGCCTGCTTACATTCTGATCAATGGCAGTAGTTTATTCAGCCCCTAACTATGAATTAAATATACAGCTGCTGGAAATGTCAGCAAAGTCAGATGAAAGAACTCTGATTCACGGCTGTTACACTATTAAATAATCAGTGCTTATGTCACATTGAATTGATGTAACAGTGCCTTGTGACTGTTCTTCCTACTGAGAGGCACTTTTAAAATACTCTCCTTCATAGAGGGCAGAATGGATAGATTATAGATACGGGTGGCTGAACCAATTGAATGAAGTCGCTTTTTTCAAATAGATAGTTCAGTCTTTCCTGTTCGTCTGCTTTGTGATGATTCTTGAACATCCCAGCTGATTCTCATCATATCTGTCATACTACTAAAGAATAATTAGACATAGGTTAGGTTAGATTTGTGAATCAAGCCACCATCTTAAAACAACACGATAGCCAATATTTTTTAATTTTTTTTATAGTAATCATATCTGTATACGGAAAATGTCCTCTTTCTATGGATATTTGATTAGGAGTTGCTGAAATATAAACTACCTTTTTACCAAATTGGCCTCCTCTAATAAAACAACAGGCAAAAAACCCTTCTGAGAAAGTTACCGTTGTCAATAAAGCACAATTGTCAGAGGGACTGAGGGAGGAAAGAGGTGGAGGGAGGAGATGTGGGAGAGAAAGTCAGAGACTACGTTTTTCACTGTCAGTTATTACATAACGTGGTTATTAAACGTAACCACTTTCAACATGATTGGGAACTTCCTAAAACTGTTACTGATAAAAAGAAAAATCCACCCAACAAATGCCACTATAAAGAAAGGGTTCTACTTCGCAAAGATATTTCCGTACAATTCTCAGCAGCAGAGTCCACTGTTATTTCAGTTATTAGAAACTCCACATGCAGCAAGGTTTTCTTTCCTCCCTGTCATTTTTACAATAATCCTCCAGAATAAATATATCTGATCATTGTCCTTTAACTGTGTATGAGCAGCAGAGGATCATAGGGAATATGAAGAATGGAAAGAACAAGAGAGTCTGAGCTGATTTTACCACAGATCTTTTGTTTTCCCTCTAGGTAGTGACATCAGAAGTCCCTGAGTTTAAGTCCAGGGTGTATTTTCTTTCTTGAAAAGGTTATTTAGTACCTTTGAGCTCTAGTTTCTTCTTCTACAAAATAGGGTGCAGGAATAGATTTCTCATGGGATTGTTGTGAAGATTAAATGTATGTGAACTGCCAGTCATATCCTAGGTGCTCAAAACAGCAAGAACAAAATATGATACTCAGATAGAAAACAAACTAGGAGATGTAAGAGTTAGGCCAATCATGAATTCCACTTTCCTGTTTCTCCTAATGGGTTCAAAGTACTTTATCATATGTTAATTTCTTTTTGTCATTTTAGAATATTGGACTACTATTTCCAGCAATGTATTTATTATAATACAATTTCAGGTCAGTAGAGCCATTTATTTGGACTTCTGATACAGTGCACTCTTTTGCATTGTCTATTACTTTATTACAGGTTAATAAAGCAGTTTATGTGAAATATATCAAATAACAAATTATAAGATATTGTAAGAATGTAAAATGGAAGTTTATGGTTAAAATCTGTAATATTTTGTGGGCCCACACTAGCTGTGGATCTAGGATTTTGAAGACCATGAATATTCTTTCCAATGTTCTACAGACATGCATTCTAATGTTTTACAGACATCCACAGAAACCATTAGTTTGGTTCAACTTCTTCAAAATATCTTTTTTCCTTATTTAATTGTATTCATTTCTTTCATTTCAGTCCTAAAACTCTATTTTCTGTAGACAATAAACACTAAGTTGTTTTAGTGCAAATAAGAAGCCCAGAACTAATTCCAAAATAGTGCAATTGATTCCAGAAGAGTGTGATATGTTTCCTTGTTGACAGGAGTCACACGGGATGGATCGTAAATGTATCCTCATTTAACACACCAAAGAAAACTAAAAGTCTTCAAAAGAAAGGCAGGAAGGAAGAAAGGAGAAAAGAAGAAAACAAAAAAAGGATAGGAAGGAGTGGCTGATGCCTGTAATCCCAGCAATTTACGAGGCTGAGGCAGGATTGCCTGAGCCCAGAAATTTGAGACCACCCTAGGCAACTAGTAAGACCCCATCTCTAAAAAAATTTTTTTAAATTTGCTGCCAGTTACTCAGGAGGCTGTGGCAGGAGGACCACCTGAACTCAGGATTTTGATGCTGCAGTGAGCTACGATTGTGCTACTGTGCCCCCACCTGGGTGATAGAATGAAATGGAAGGAAGGAAGGAAAGAAAGAAAAAAGGGAGGAAGAGAGGAAGGGAGGGAAGCAGGGAGGCAAGGAGGGAGGAAGAATTTCCTACCCTAGAAACTTGTAAACATGTCAAGATAGTCAAGGTCATTTACCGATTAGTGTTTCTAAGAGCTGAAGGTTTCACTTTGATAAGATTGTCCAAGTCTTGGCTGCTTAAAAGAGGGAGAGAAAAAAGTTCAGATTAGTAATAGGTTTTGGGGTTGTGCTAGGTCAATAAAGCAACATTATAAATGTACTTCATCCAGGGGCAACAGACAAATAAAAACATGAATTGACTGCTTCTATTTGATTACCTCTGATTGTTTCTGATTACTGCAGGATTTACTTTGATGAGGTTAGCAAGATCTTGGTTTCTTTAAATCAAACAATAAAAAGAGAGCAGGTTAATTATGAAGTTCTTTTGGTAATATCATTAAGGTTATAAATCTGCTTGAAGTAATAATAAAACTTAATATTCTTTCTGACCAAAGCACATTAAAACAACATAGTTTTATTACCTTTGGTTGTTTGTGAAAATTTCAGGATTCACTTTGATGAGTTTATCAAGATCTTGTTTTCTTTAAGTGGAAAAAATATTAAAGCAACTTGGATTAGAGATAATCATAGGTTTAAGGTAATTGGAAATGGAAAGGATAATAGTATAAGACATTGTTTTAGTATTGACTAACCATGAAATATGTTTTCTAAACAATTTAGGGGATGAAGAATTACGCTTTATCAGAAGAAAACTTACTCTAATTTCATACATTTTATTGACAGAGCCTATCTACAAGGGCATGCTGGTTAAGTCACCATAGCAAACATTTGGTAACTGACAATTGTTCATTCTTGAATGTATTAACATTATGAAGATACCAACTGATTTTAATATCCTTATTTTTAAAATCAGGTTAATCAACTAAGGATATCAATTAAAAAAATAAACTCTAAAATGGGGATTATTGTTAATATAAGGCTTAGCAAAGAGAGTTCCAGCAATCCATCAATTTCAAAGTGTTCCTCTAAACCCATTTTAATACTTATTCAGAGACATACATGGCAGTTATCATGGCAAGAGATTGCAGAACTGACAACACCTGCTTCCAGTACCATCTGGGAAACAATCTACATGTACCTCTCCCTGCAACAGTGCATTTTCCTTATATAAAAATAAAATACAATTTATTCCTCAAAAAAAAAAAAAAAAAAAAAAAAGGATGCAAGGTCAGGGACCAAAAGAGCGTCATTTAGAGATGAATCATCAGAACGTCTGAGAAAAGGTCTGCATTTTCTTCCCCAGCCTTCAACCTTTCCATAGAATGTTCAAGGCTTCATTTAGTTTGATTTATTCTTCATGGTTCTCACCTCTCCATAGCCTATGGAAAGGCTCTAACTGAATTTTCCCTATTTTGAGCTTTATTCTGTGATAATGTTCTCAATTGAACATAATAAATTGATATCTATGAATACTATTAAAAGAATGATTGACATATGAAAACTATCCACAACATAATTTCCTTGTGTAAACTGATGACAAAATCTGTCACAAAACTAAACTGTGTCAGAAAGACAACAGTCTTTAAAATGAGGTTAATTTCACATATTATTATAAAATACAAAGAATACAACTTTGTAGAGTGGACAGTATGTTCAAAAGCCACAATTTTAAAAAAATATACAATTAATCACAATATTGGTTAGTGTAACTACAGATAATATTTATGTGTCAGCAAAATTAAGAGTAACATTAAAAAAAAAACCAAAAATCCACTAGAACTTCCATTTTCACTGTCCTACTGAGCACAAAAATTTAATTTACCTAATAATCTAGAACAATTATATACTAACCACTGTTACATAAAGCCCAACAAGAAATACATTTTACATCACAGCCTAAAACTGTCTTTTACCGACAGCCACACACACACACACACACACACACACACACACACACACACACAAAGACATACATTTTATGAAATAATATTCTTACTACATAAGAACTCTCATATTTTCTGTTCAGTTCATTCTATTTTATTAAGAGAAAAATGCTGATTGCCATTCACTAAATTAATTACAAGACCCTTTAATGGATTGCAACCCACATTTGAGAAACACTAGCTCAGAAAACATAAATATATGCTATATTCTACCACCACTCCTATAAAGACAACACCATGTGTTAATAAAACAAAAATCTCAGGAACAGTCTGGAATTGCCTTGATTGATAGCATCATGCAATTTTTGAAAACAACAAATATGTAGATTTTTTTCAGGCCCTAGATCCTGCAAAGCAAGATGTCTAAATTTTATCCAGGAAAATGTAACATTTTTTTCTCTCAAGTTACTGTTTTTATTTATTTAGCTTTAAGAATGTAGTAAAGGATACATTAGGATATTTAGGTTATTATTACTTTCATGCAGTTTAAAAGCTGTAAAGTGTTTTGCAATCATTTGCACATTTGTGCCATTTTAATCTATGAAGCAATCTTTCAAGTGACCCTGTAAGAACAGTAAAAAACACCTCCTGGTCATCCCACAGCAAGAGCAACATTCCTATCTTTACAGCCTCTGCTATTTCCCAAGGTGCTTAATTAATTTTTATGTAATTTAAGATCAAAGTCTGTGTGCTGTGATGTAAAGACTAGGAGGAGTTGGGCTAGGAGTTAGAAGATCTCACAGATGACTGTGAGATTTTCGCCCCTGGTCTCAGTATTCTCATCTGTAAATGAGGAGGTTGGATTGGATAATCTCCAAGGCTCTGTCCATCTCCAAACATCTCCTCCTAGGACTCCATGAATACGAATTTTACTGCCTCTGTGTTTATTAATTAGCTCTTCAGTATCTCTCCTTTTTAAGAATGCAACTCATTGACAATATATTCTATATTCAGCAAGCAGTACATGAGTGCTCCAAAATGTAATATATTAAACTGACAACCTATTATTGTCTTGGTGTAGCATTTCTGTGCCCCTGGTACATAATTAGCTTTAATCTATGTTAATTGCCTGCTGTTAATAAGATTGAATATGCCTACTGAATTCTCTTTTTGGCTTCCACAACCTATAATTATACCTAATGTACAAGTAATGATACCTGGTTGTAAGCTGTGAACCCAGTAGGTGCTCAGTAATTATTCACTGCCTAAGAGATGATAGAACTACTATCAGTCTTCCACTAATTTTTTCTGTGGCCTGCTCAAATCACTTAACCTTTCTGAGTCTTAATTTCCTCTTCTGCAAAATGAGTAGATTCATCTGGAACACTGGTTTTCAAAATTATTCAAATGACTGGGCCAAGATATCCTAAGGTTCCTTCCCTCCATCTCCAAAATTTTACAATTTGTATACGTACCAACAGAACTTAAAAGGGGAAATCATGAAACCGTTCTTAAGATATATTTATATATAAAACAGTAATGTGTAATGATATTGTCTTCAATTAACTATAGACAAAAAGTGAATTTCATTATCTTACTGACATTAC
The DNA here is from genome assembly GCF_008728515.1 of Papio anubis. Classification (NCBI taxonomy): domain Eukaryota; kingdom Metazoa; phylum Chordata; class Mammalia; order Primates; family Cercopithecidae; genus Papio; species Papio anubis. The sequence continues at coordinate 56,054,760 of NC_044990.1, read as the reverse complement.
TTCAAGAAGAATTATTAAACTTTAGGTCCATTACCTTGCTGAGCGCAGTAAACCTCCCAAGAATAATGAACCTCATAAAATTTCCACTGACTACCAGAAAACTCTAAAATGAGGTGAATGATATTGCTAATGATTAGTCTAATGAAGTGTCTAGGTCTTTTTTCAAAAAAATTAACTACCATTAATAAATTCTCATCAATTTCAAAGACAAAAGTATTAATTTCAATACCATACAAAACAAAACATCAACAGCTCCTAGACTACCTATGTTCCTTCCTGCCCATTTCTTCAACTGCTCTGTTCAATTCCTTTACTGGAGGCTTAGAGAAGAGAAAGCACCGCCATACATTGTTTCCAGCTGCCTCTCTTTCTTGCAATTAACAAATATTGAGACATCTAGGTTTCCACCTGTGATGATATTTTGAGATTTGCATTCAATTTGCCCATAGAATAATTCTAAATCATTTCTATTAATTTTGGGTTTACTTAACGAGAAACATAACAAAACTCACATCCATCTCTTACCCATCAGTGTTTTTGACAACTTTGGGGCTGACATTAATGTGTTCATCAAGACCTTGTTCACTGCGAAAACAAAATTAGAGGAAATTGGCAAATTTCATACCGGCATTTCTTTTTTTTTGTTTCGACAGGCGTAAATCATTCAACAGAATCCTAGTATAAAAAGTCATGAGTTTACTGAGTTTCCAATTTATATATATTAGTTACCATTTTTTTAATCCTCAAAACAACTCAGTGACATCAACATTACCACCCCTACCCCCACCCCCACTGCCTTTATAAACAAAGATATTGCACTTCAGAGGGATTAAGGCATTCCCTGGGGCCAGATACCTAAGAAATGGCTGAGGGTGAACCAAAATTCCAACCACAGGAACTGGACCTCAAACTCCACACTCCTTTCCCCAACATCCTCCCTCTGTCTCATGTTCATAACAATCCCTCACATCCATACAATGCTTTTCACCTACATTATCTTCACAGTAATTCAATGAGTGATAGTTTGGGGTTTCTCTGCCATGCTTTTAGTAACTTTTGTCCAGTGTATAATGGGTCTTAATTTCTCAAGAACAGAAGTAAATTCAATGTCATGCAAAAAATATTTTAATCAAACATAAGAATATTATGTTGTCAGTTTTCTTGCCAGTCATTTAAATATTAATCTCTGGGTTTGTGAGAGAATAGAAAGCCAATATTTACTGATTTGTTCAGTTTTATGAACTTGTAATTTACTATGAATTTATGATTATAATTTAGTTATGCTATTACTGTGTCAAAGGAACTTCTAAAGTAGTAATTACAGAATTACCTTTAATATTATCATCTTCAACAATAATATAATGAAATTAATGAAAGCAATAATAGATAAAAAAAAATCTATCCAGCGTTATTATACATCAACTTGTTCTCATTTTTTTTCATGTCCCCTTTCAAAATGTCTTTAGTTAATAATTAATCTTATTTTGGGGCATAAATTGGAGACTTGCTAAGAAGTCTTCAATAATCTTAATAAGCTTACCTTTTGTTTGCTGAAGGGATCACTTTGATAAGATTGTCCAAGTCTTGGTTCCTAAAAAAATGTTAAGTTTCAGTAGCTGACTAGGTCAACTAAAATCCAATAATGTGTATATTTTTTCAGCCTTAATATTAACCAAATGATTGTTGCTAATTTAAAACTTCATCTATACTTAAATTTTTAGCCTTATGTAAAAGCAGGTAGCTACTATGAATTCATTTCTTGCATACATTTGTGTATATGATAATTTAATTTGGTTTTATTCTTGTTTCTTTCAAGTCAACCTCAAAGCAGAATTATTCCTAAACTCTTTATTTTACATACGTTATCTGTGTGGCAGAATTAGACCATTTAGAATATTTTCTGGAGGTTATAATGAGCGAGAGAAAATATAAAATTATTCATTATATCCATATGTTCCTTGCTCCCCTTCTTCCACAACAAACAGAAGCTGAGATTTTTTGTAAAAAAAAAAAAAAAAGAAAAAGAAAAAAAAGAAAAAAAAGTCATTTTCTGATTCTATGTAGGTAATATATATAATATAAATATGTAATATTCACACTACCCCAAGATATTAAATCACTTCAGAATCACACTTCATGCAAAGCTAAATTAGAGCGAGCGAGGCATCAGTTTATATAATTTATGTTTCTATTCTAAACACTCAAATAGGCATTCATCGCTCTACAGAGATGCTGCTGTTATCACAGTAATGATACCAACCCTAACACCAAAGACCTGAATAGGAAGCCTAATTTGATATACTTTATTATTGGATGATATGTTATATATCCTGGAGAGAAAATAATTGGAAAGACTTATATCTTAATTAATCCTTAAGACTAATCTATAGGTTCATTTCATCATGTGCGTATTCTTCCATGTAAATTATTATATTCTATTACATTGAACTGTTTAAAATTGCCATTTTGTTGGTCAAAAATAGTTGAATGTCAGTAATTTCATAAGATTCAACCTCCCAGGAAAATTTATTTGCTATCTTCTTCATATTGAGTAGTGCTATGGGAAATTAACAATAAAGAGAAAATTGTTAAGAGTAATAATAATACTAATAGATAATGTGTAATAAGCACGTGAACACTAAGTGTTTTACAAGCATGATCATGTTTAATTTTTGTAGTAACTCATGAAGAAATTAACTCTTACAATCCTGATATTACATATAAAAAAGCCGAGGTATAAAGGAGGTTAGGCAATTTGTCCAAGACTACACAGCTAGCAAAAGGTCCTCTGAACTCAAAAAATCTCACTACCAAGTAAAATAAATAGACACACAACCAAATGCAATACATGGCAGCATGTGGCTACCAAAATACAGCCTCAAACATTATAAAGGAAAAGTCATGAATAATCAGGCCATCTTCACCTTTAGAAACTAAGTCATCTTGGGAGAGGGAAAAGGCAACTGTCTTTCACTGAATCTTAATCTGTAATGTAATTATATGGTTTCTGGATTTAGTGTCTGACCCTCAATAGTAAAACTAAATTTGTATTAATATATGCCAAATCAGAGGGGCAGTAGGGTAGTAGGCTGTATTTCAGACTCCACCTCAACTACATTCAGATTTGACTCTCTTCACCCGCTCAAACAAAATACTATGTAGTCTAGGGGTCAGCAAACTATGGACCTCAAGCTAAATCCAACTTGCAGCCTGCTTTTGTAAATAAAGTTTTATTGAAACACAGCCACGCCCATTTGTTCACAAGGTACTTATGGCTGCTTTCACACTATTGGCAGAGATACTTAAAAACAGAGACAATTTTGGTCCCTGAAACCAGAACTATTTACTATTAGCCCTTTAAGAAAAAGTTGCTGACCTCTGATCTAGTCTAAATAAGCTGTTTGATAGCCACATACTGTAAAATGGACCGTATTCCAATATGCAAAGTAAGATAGGAAATCTGCTGAGAGAAGATATATATCTTGGTATCTTTTATATCTAACTCATGTTCAAATTCATGTAACAATATATATTTACAAGTTGGTGATTTTATTATGCCTGTTTATTTACTTAACATGATATGCCTTAGATAAAATTCTTTCTATATAAAAGAAAAATGTCATTCTTTTTTCAATGAACTGAGAATAATTTTTTAAATGACTTCCCAACTTTAGGAATTGTTTGGGTGGTAGACAATAAGAAGAGAGGGAATACGTGATGGAAGAAGAAGGAGGAAGAATTTTTTATCATATGAAGACCTTTCTTTAGGCTACTTAGATCTGGGAAATTGTTTGGGGTGATGTTTTGTCTCATGGGGAATTCTCATTAATTTTTAAGGAAATCCTCAGCATGGAACACAAATCTCATACTGGTAAGAGATCATTCCTGTATTTCAAGGAATTCTCTCTCCCATGGCCAGAGAGCCTTGAGCACAGGATCTGCTGATTTGGGTCCCATCATTGGTTGTCTCTACGGCGGGACGATGCAATTTATTTATTTATTTATTTTTGAGACGGAGTCTCGCTCTGTCGCCCAGGCTGGAGTGCAGTGGCCGGATCTCAGCTCACGGCAAGCTCCGCCTCCTGAGTTCACGCCATTCTCCTGCCTCAGCCTCCTGAGTAGCTGGGACTACAGGCGCCCGCCACCACGCCCTGCTAATTTTTTGTATTTTTAGGAGAGACGGGGTTTCACCATGTTAGCCAGGATGGTCTCTATCTCCTGACCTCGTGATCCGCCGGCCTCGGCCTCCCAAAGTGCTGGGATTACAGGCGTGAGCCACTGCGCAATTTACCATGTTTTTAAGTTGATTAGGACAAAAACGGGGGAGAAGTTCCATAAACCTTACCCTTGGTTAGTTGTGTTTCTTTCAGGAGCCACTTTGATGAGGCGGTCGAGACTTTGGCCCCTTCAAAATATAGAAAACCAGATCAGTGGTAGATTTACCGCTGACTTCAAGTATTTGTTAATGGCTTCAAGTATTTGTTAAAACTGAGAAATACTTTTATTATAAAATATTTATCAAAATAATAAAATTAGAGATCATCTCAGAGGGCTGGGGGTTTTCAGTGTTGACTGTGAATATACATATAGGGACCTAACTAAAACTGGAGAGAAATAATGAATAAGCACTTTTAGAAAATGTTTGATGTGCCAGGCCAGGCACTCTTCTTAGTGATTTACATGATTTGTCTAATTTAATCCTCACATCAATCCTATGACATAGGAAGTATTCATAGGAAGTATTATTATTCCCGTTTCATAGAGGGAATAACTAAGACACAGAAAGCTTAAGTAATTTTCGCACATGGCTAGTGGTAGCAGAGCTGGGATTTAAAGCTAGGTAATCTGGCTGCAGAATGCCTGTGCCTTATCATGACACCAAACATCTATTGGAACTTAGTAACTGAATTAGACTTGGGAGTATTGAGAGAGCTCCTGGTGCAATTTCCTCACTTTGCAGATGAGAAACTGAAGCCTAAATAGAAGTGACTAGTTTGAGCACACACAGGTAAGAGGAGCAGAGACAGGCCTATACCCACAACTACGGGATCTGGTCTAGTTCTCTTTCTCCTCTACTATGTCATCCCTTCTGCTTGAGAAAAATAATAAATCAATGAAGAAAAATGTCCTGTCCATGGTGGGAAAACAATTTTATTCCTGATTAGTCAAAGAGTACTCTCATTGTATCAGAAATTGGTTGACCAAAATTTTTAACATTTCAGATGTGAAGTAGGCAGGGATACACGGCTTCTCTTGAAGGATCATTGGGTTCAGCATCAGTCAGCCGAAATGAGGCTTTGATTATACTTTTAGGCATTGGTTACTATGAAACAAAAAAAGGGAGCTTACTAAATCTTACCCTTGAGTACTTTTTTCTGTTCCTGGATTCACTTTGATGAAGTCATTGAGGTCTTTGGAACTTCAAACAAAAAACAAAAAACATGATAAATAAAAGTGGAATTAAATAAATTGGCTGTTTCAATTTAAAGGATGTATGTACTCAAGATAAATTTTACTATTAAGCTTTGAGATAAATTGGTACAAGACTATGCTCTTAATTTAAAAGACTAAACTTTGTGACCTTCCTACCAATCACTGGTACACTGACATAGTTTCTCATTTACCCCCAAAATAAAACCATACAATTAGGGCAAGACTCCATTAAAAAAAAAAAAATCAGTTAATGAATGACATAATAATCTGCTAAAAACTCTCACCTGGTTCCCCTAAGCATTCCATCTAATGTTACAGCTATAACTAAACTGTTTTGTTAATCATTTCCATTTGTAATATCCTTCTTTTAAAAATGGATTTTATACCCATTATTTCATTCATTCCTAAAAACTATCAAGTGACAAAAACCAAACATCATCATTATTATTATTATTGACATGGTGTTTGACTCTGTCACCCAGGCTAGAGTGCAGTGGCTGGATCTCGGCTCATTGTAACTTCCACCTCCTGGGTTCAAGCAATTCTCCTGTCTCAGCCTCCCAAGTAGCTGGGACTACAGGTGCACCCCACCATGCTTGGCTCATTTTTGTATTTTTTATAGAGACAAGGTTTCACTATGTTGGCCAGGCTGGACTTGAACTCCCAACCTCAAGTAATCCGCCTGCCTCGACCTCCCAAAGTGCTGGGATTACAGGTGTGAGCCACCGTACCCAGCCAAACAAATATTATGATTCTCATTTTATAACTAAGGAGCCTGTAGCTCAGCATTCACGGGACTTGTTCAAGGACATTAAGCTAGTAAGTAATGGGGTTCAGACTTTCTGATCCCAATCCAAAGGTTTTTCAACACATCTTCTTTCCTGAGTGCCACAAATGGATGGGGAAGAGGAAGGAAGAGAGGTAAGACATAGTCCTCACCCTTGGTTACTTCTGTTTACTTCAGGGGTCACTTTGATGAGATTGTCAAGACTCTGGCCCCTTTAAAACATTGAAGAAATGGTAAGATTGACAACACATAACAACGGTAGACTGACAACAAGAAGATAAAGCTGTTCATTAAAACTCAGAAGCAGTGTAAAAACTCATTGAGATCATGCCAAGGAGTTGAAGATTGAAGATTGTGAAAGGTGACTGCAGAAGTATGTGGGGATTTGTATATCTCTGAAATTCACTGAGACTCAGGGAGACAGTATTTTAGTCTCAGAGCCATTTGGCCGCTAGCAAGTACTGCACTAGGATTCTCTCTACTTTTATGCACTAAATGCTACAATTTTAGCTTTTACCAGGTGCACAAAACATTTTTGTAACTTAGTCTATATACTTATTTCATGAAACATTCCAGAAGGGATACTCTTTACTAACCTCCAACATGTAGAACTTTAAAACCAGCTTTGGAGAATCCATATTTTGTAAAATTGGCATTCATTAGCAGATTTTTTCTATCACAAAACTGTATTAATACACCAATTTGTTAAAAATCTATGATATGCAACCCAGTAATTGCTTCTGGTACTTATAACTGTGTTAGAATTATGAATTTTGACTTGTTGTATTTGGCAACAAACAATAGGAATATTAAAATCTACAGAGTTCTGAAACATTCTGAAATGTAAGATCTATCAACTGTAATATAAAGCACAACACTCTGGCTGGGCATGGTGGTTCATTCCTGTAATCCCAGCATTTTGGGAGGCCAAGGTGGGAGGATCACTTGAGCCCAGGAAGTCCAGGCCAGACTGGGCAACATAGCAAGATCCTGTCTCCATAAATTTTTTTTTTAAAAATTAGCCTGGCATGGTGGTGCACACCTATGGCTCCAGCTACTCATGTGGCTGAAGTGAGAAGGTCCCCTTGAGCCCAGGCTTTTGAGGCTGCAGTGAGCTGTGATTGCACCACTGCACTCCAGCCTGGGACAGAGCAAGACCCTGTCTGAGAAAGAAATAAAATCAAATGAAATAAAATAAAATAAAATAAAATTCCATGCAGTCATCGAAAACATTTTAGTAGTTTGCTGTTACTCTTTAGCATACGTCGGTTTCTGATCTTAGTGGAATTTTGCTTTTCTCCCTGCATCTACATGTGTTTTCTGCATACCAATAGCAGCAATAAATGCTGCTCTGATCTACAGAGGATGCCACATAGGGAAAAGAATATCCACAGGAAGGCCTTTTTGCACTGCGTCTCCATACTCTGTGACTCTATTAAGGCCATGTCCAAAAGCCCCAAGGTTTTGTCTATACAACATCAAAGATACAGATATTTGAAAGCAACTAGATGTTGATTCAAGTCTTTTATTTGTATCCAGATGTCTGAGAATGTGATATACAGACTCAAAGTAGCAATAATTACTTTGAACCTTTGTCATGCAAATAATGAAACAATTAGCCCCACAGAAGCAATCATTCCACTCCAGATTACTCCTTGTTGATTTCTGTCCAAATGAAGTATGTGGGATTTGAAGGCCAGTGACAGAAAAAAAAAAATTCCCAGGATGCTATTTCCAGACTTGTGTATTCAAAAAAATAACAAAACGGTAAGCATATAACTCCTCCCTTTGTGTTGGTTGTGGAATTTGCTTTAACTATATTTTAGGACTTGATCTCTTTAAATATTAAATAAAGCACATAATCAAATAAGGTTATTTAAATCTCATAGTTCATAAAGTCCATAAAGAAGAGTAGATTAATGTAGTAATCTACTATTAATGTAATAATGTAAAGTAATATGTGAGTTTATGTAAAGCAATACCTCATAGTATATATATCTTCAGTATTATGGGTTACTTCAATCCACCCTCATAGTATATATATCCATACCTCATAGTATATACCTCATAGTATATTTATCTTCAGAGTATATATATATGTTTTGGAAAGCCCACCATGGGCCAGACCCTGCCCCAAGCTCTGGGATAAATGTGAACAATATAGACACAGGATTAAACCTCACAAGGCTTCCATTTCAGCTTCGGAAGAGTCAGGCAATATACAATTAAACAAATAAATGAATACCACAATTCCAAATAACAATATATGTTATGAGGAAAATAAAAAAGAGTGGTTGGTGCCTGCAGTAGTGGGGGTGGGGAACAGGACAGTGACTTAATTATATTCTGTGGTCAGAAATGACCTATTGGAGAAGGTGACGATATGGGGATTGAGCATTCCAGGAAGTGGGAACAGCATATGCTGAAACCTTAAGGCAAGAATGAGTCTGGAATAGAAAAATATCAGCTTGGCGAGGCTTTACTGAGAAAGTAAAAGGCTATTGCTTTATTTTTAAAAGATCCACAGACTTCATTATGTTCAGAAAAAGGAAATGACAACTACTATTCTCAAAAGCCCACAGGAAGTACACACATACAAATATAGACACATGTGCTACATACACGCTCACACACACAGGTACATTCACATACATGTACATATGCACTCATATACACACAAAAGCACATGTGTATATTTACACATATACTCATGAAAACACAAGCAACATGCATACATATGCAATCACGCACATGTACAATGTACACACATGCAATGCACAGACTCATGTACATAGGCAATCACATATGCATATAGACATATACATATATGCATGCACATGAATGCACACATGCACAAAAACATTTGCATGCATGCATACACACATCAGCATAGGCATGCCCACATACACACACACCAATATATGAAGAAAAATAAGTCCTGATTGGAAATATTATCATTATTTTTTGAGACAGAATCTTGCTCTGGCACCCAGGCTGGAGTGCAGTGGCGCCATCTTGGCTCACTGCAACCTCCAACTCTCCAGTTCAAGCAATTCTCCTGCCTCAGCCTCCCGAGTAGTTGAGATACCTGGCTAATTTTTTGTATTTTTAGTAGAGATGGGGTTTCACTGTGTTAGCCACTATGGTCTCGATCTCCTGACCTTGTGATCTGCCCACCTCGACCTCCCAAAGTGCTGGTATTACAGGTTTGAGCCACCGTACTCAGTCTGAAAATATTATTTTTAATAAAAATTAGAAAAGGAAACATGGATTTTTCTTGGAAAGTTGATATTAAATATTTGAACACTAAATTATGAAGAAAATATAATTCACTTGAATCTTTATTGTTGCAACAATTACTTGTATCTACTATATGCCTGGCATGAGAATCTTATGATCCCTCTTTTGTAAATGAGTAAACTGAGGTACAGGGACACAGTTAGCAAGTGATAGAGCCAGAATTAGAACCTACGATTTTTGGATTCCCTGCTCGCATTCACTACCTTAGGTTACCTCCCTGAACCACCCAGGTACTGAAGGAAATCAATGCTTTCTTCTCCATCTATGGATTGCAAGCTTGTGCAAGCCTCGAACTCATTGGGTCGCTGTGCCTCTGACCATGCCACAACTACACAAACAGGGCAGGCTTGACAGTGTGCACACCAGCTTTTCAACTACCTAAGCCTTTGCCCTCTCAACTGGCCTGCAGGCATCCTTGACACACATTAGAACTGACAAATAATATCATGAACTGAGATAATTGAATGGAAAGGAATTCAAGGGAAACTACATGCAATTATATGTTACTGTTTCCAGCAACATACCAACAAATTCAGTTTCAAAAATATTCCATCTGCCTTATAAAGAACAAAAAGCAAGAAGATATAAGCTCTCCAGACTTACTTGACAACTCATGGGCAAGAACAAAGTACACTTTGTTAAGCTCTTCATCTTTAAATACACAACACACTACATGCACATACACACACTAAACACAAATACACCACACACGCACATGTAGATCATACATATACACATCCACACATGCACTTACACATACACACACACGCTTATACACACACCCATTTATACACACATGCACTTAAATCCACATGCTACTGATACACGTGCACATACACTCACACACACTACTTACATCTACATACATATGCACTTACACATACATACATGCACTTATATATAAACACACTACTTATATATTCACACACATACACTAATACATGTACTCACACTAGCATACAAAGAAATAAATCATTTAGTTCAGTAGAGAAGGTCAGCCCAAATCTCATTTAATTTCTCAAATTTATTTGATAACAAACTTCGCCCAAGAATAAAATGCAGGAGATTTAGGTGTATCACTTGCACAGAATTACTTAATATCAGGTGTTTAGAGAAAAAAGAGCTCAGTTTGTTTTGGCCTGAATTCCAATTTACTGTCCTGAATACCAACACTCAAAATTCTAATGTGCTTCTAAATGCCAAACAAAGGGGAGAGGGGAACTTTAAATGCCTTACCTCCTAATATTTTTATTTGTTTCAGGATCCACTTTAATAAGCCCATTGAGGTCTTGTTTTCTTTGGAAAAGGAAATTAATTTTAATGAATGATGTTAAAATATAGCACTAATCAGATGAATAATGGCTGGAAAAATTAAGAAGTGGTAAATATACAAGTTTTCTATATCAATGTAAAATTTTAAAGCTCTACATGAAAATGAAAATTATTCTCTTGTAACTTGAGCTGAAGACCATTTAAGGTTGCTTATTTGTTAGTGATAAATGTGATTTTTTGTTTTGTTCTCAGAATGCATAAGTATATATGAAACTTGTTATTTAACAAAATCAACTTTGTCTTCAGATATATCTTGTTAGAACACTCCAGGCAGGCAGCATTGAAGTAACATTAAGTTAGATTAAGTTCTACACTGGACCCAGACAGTATAAATTTCTACTCAACAAACTGGATACAATTGCCTATTCTGTTTTTAAGTAGTAAGAATAATGTTGAGAATCATAATTTCATAATAACAATAATTTAACAATATTAACTAAAATAATAAGAATGTATGCTTTCATATAAACTCAGTTATCTACGTAGCCCAAACCCTTTTAAATATCAGTTCCTTCAGAGTAGATTATGGTGAGCAAAAAAGGGCAAGAAAAAACAGCTCACATAGTAGAAAAATTAATGATTCACTCCCCAGGGGGACACAGGCCACCCCATTAAAATACTTTGATACCATAAAAGGCAGAAGCAGAATCTAAAAGGGACAGGAGGGGAAGGCAGAAGCACTGTGATTGGGTGCCATTGCCATGTCAACACAGCTCTGAACAGGAGACAAAGTGGTGGGAGGTCCTCACTACCCCTGTGTGTGCCAGCCCAGCCTCCCCTGGGCTGCCTCCTGAGACCACCACCCTTAGAGAAGTTGAATTAGCAGAGCTTTAGAGAAGTTGAATTAGCAGAGCTTTAGAGAAGTTGAATTAGCAGAGCTTCAATGATGGCTCACTCTTGGCCATCTCTGTCATTTTGGAAAGACGCTTTGACGATTTTGTCAAGACTGTGCATTCTTTAGGCACAAAAAATTCAATTTGATCACTTACTCTGAAGACAAATCAAAGCCCAAAATCTGGGCAAAAAGGCAATTTACTATCAAACATTAAGACAATGCTTCAAAAGTTAGTGGTTTTATTGAGGGCAAGGAGGTATGGTCGTGAGGCCTATCTTTATTGTCTAATTCCATGCTAATAAAATGTGGTTATGAAGCTAAAAAGTCAAATTATTTTATCTTCTGATTGACATGTAACAGAAACCATAATTAAAGACACTAATTATTCTTACCCAGTGGTATTTTCATTTCCTTTGGGATTTACTTTGATAGCATTATCAACGTCTTCACTTCTTTAAAAAAAAAAGGTTTATATCAGTTTCAAAACATTCCCATAATATCAGACACATACATCTTCTGTATTCCCAATGATTAATTCAAGCTTTTGGAGAAAATTATTATACTGACATTAAATTGGCTTTTAGGATAAAAATTGCCTATCAATAACTTAGTTTAATTAATCCTTAGGATTTTATTGGGTTATATGTAAATGTAAATTTAGATCGAATATACTGTATGTAGATTCTTTGAAGTGAAGATCAGGGCACCAGGGATTAGACACAGAAGAGAGAAGCCAAACAAAGATGTGATGCCCTCAATATCACATAATTAATATCAGAGAAAATAACCAATATTTAGAGACATCTGTTCAGTTCTCACCTTCTGCTCGTTTTATTCATCCTGGCATTCACTTTAACAACAGATTCGAGATCCTGTCTTCTTTGAAAAAAACACCAAAACTTGTCAGTTAGGTTACAGTACAATTTTCTCTGAAATCTGTATAATCAAGAATGTCCCTGAATGTGGTGTCAGGTGTTTTCAGGACAAAATGACCAGGAAGAGCTTTGATGTAATTATCCTTAACTTACCTTTATTAATTTCCACAACAGCATTTCATTTAAACGAGTCTAAATCAGTTTAGAAAAACTTCTCAATGTGGCTCTCACTGAGCAATTTTGTCCTTTGTACTTCTTAATTTAAATTAAAATTTGACTCATCTCTTAATTATTTAAGAAAATATGGAATAAGAGATTATGTAGCGGGTTTTCTTGCACCTACTTCAATGTACTCAAATCAGAGGTCCTATGAAGGAAACAGCACTCATCGTATTCCTTTTGCCTGCTAGGTCTGATGGGTCAAAGCAGTCCAAGAGTTCACTGTCACAAAGGAAAGCATAGCACTCCCATTCCTAATGAGGTATAAAAAGCTAACCTGAATAAAAAGAGCCCCATCAAGGTAGGAGATTTACTTACCCTTTCTCGTTTTTGTCAGTCCTTTGATTAACTTTAATTGGACTTCCAAGGCTTTGGGTTCTTTAAAACATTGGGGGAAAAAAAGAGAAAGAGCAACTCAGTGGTATATTCAGAATCTTGTAAGGACAACAGCAGATTTCCCACAAGAGAATCTCGTAAGATGTAATCAGTGCCTAAAGGATCAGAAGTCCTTGGAAATATTGAATTCAAGTGGCTCTATCCATCATGCAAAATGCATAAGCAGCAGCCTGAGACTAAGATATCAACCATTACTCAGTTATGATAGAGTCAACTTAAAAGTTTTAACCAACGTCTTGGCTTCTGCTTTCTTGGAGGTGGGTTAGTGGGAGGCTTTTAACACATATATTGAGATACTGATTTTAATACATATATTGAGATGCTGTCTTATTTAAGCATGAAAATCATTTACATAAGAGGTGGAAATCAATTGATCAATATTTTAAGTCTAAATACTTTGAGGATTTAGACAAGTCATTTCTCCTAAAAAGTTAGCAGATGTGTTTAAAGGGTCTTACGTCACCTTGGTAAAGTCAAAATAACTGTTATGGTCCCAGTACTTTATATAAATGAAATAAAACTCTCACATGCCAGTGACTGACAATCACTAGCAAATATGAAAGCTAATCTCTTTAAATTCCCCCAAGCTTCCAAGTATTATGCTTTGCCATTTTCACCTCTCTCTGATTTCTCTGTGATAAGACTGTCGATATTTTAAGTTATTTCAACGTGAGAAAGAAGGAAGGGAAGAAGAAAAAAGAACTTGGACTTTTTCCCTACCACGCAGACAAGATCAGTTATTCCTGCACCAAAACTCAGTTGTTATCAAATTATCCCAGATTATAAATCTTTTTCCTAGCCCACAAAATGATCTACTTATGATGCTCATCCTACTCTTCCTTTCGTCTACCACTTTTGCAGAACTCTCCAAACTGTTTTTGAAAAATATCTGGAACCTCATCTATTCCTAGAAAGCTCATCTATCCATGAACAACAACAACAACAAAAGACTATTTTTCTACTTCATCTATTCCACATTTGAAAAAGTCACCTACAATATGTTGGCATGTTTACATTATAGTCATAAGTTGTTAATAAGCATTCAATGCCTGTGTGATGGTTACTGCCAACGCTTTTCATCATATAGACTTTGTTAAGTGTTCTATATCAGAAAGGGTTAAGAATGCATCGCCAAGATTGGCTTGGAAAGCTAGAATGCCATCCTGGGCATAGACTGGCACAGATAAATGGTTTTTAAAAATAACTGTGACAACAGAAATAATTCTCATGTTAGAAAGGCAAATTTCATGACTAACCAAATACAAAGTAAACAGCCAATCTGCAAGGCAAAAATAGTAGAGATCTCATAAATCCTTGCCCTTTGCCATTCTTGACTATTCTGGGATTTTCTCTAATGAAACTGGCATGGCTTTGGTTTCTTTCAACAAGAAAAATAATATCAGTCATGTAAGTCAATTATCTAGTGTATCAGTCAGGCTAGAACTACAAGGTAACCTCTTAAATGCTATCAGCTCAGTTACTAATAATTAATTAACCCATTTTATGATTTAAAATAAATAAAAGCCTAGTTTTGCATTTAAAGATATTTACAAATATGTATGAAGAGATATGCATATGAAATGACTCAACTAAGATTCCAACTGAGAAGTGCCTTATACACTCTAAAGACTTCAGTGGTGGCCAGGCATGGTGGCTTATGCCTGTAATCCTAGCACGTTGGAAGGTCTAGATGGGCAGATCACATGAGGTCAGGAGTTCAAGACCAGCCTGGCCAAGATGGTAAAACACCATCTCTACTAAAAATACAAAAATTAGCTGGGCATAGTGGCGGGCACCTGTAATCCCAGCTACTCGGGAGGCTGAGGCAGGAGAATCACTTGAACCTCAGAGGCAGTGGCTGCAGTGAGCCAAAGTAGAGCCTCAGAGCAAGATTCTATCTTAAAGAAAAAAAAAAAAAAAAACAGAGAGACTTCAGTGGTGAGGGACTATGCTCCTAAATGCCTTATTATAAATGTATTTAGTTTATAAATCAACCTATTCTCCACTACTCTTGACAGCTAGTTGTGTTTCTTTCCATTTTAGATATAAAGGGGAACTGGGAGATCATCTAGGTCATATCCTTCATTTTATGGAATGAGGAAACAGAGATGTCCAGAAATTACACAGCTTGCCCAGAGTCACCCAGATTGATGTTGGTGGGAGAGCCAGCACCAAGACACACACTATCTCTGGACCCCAGTCTGAGGCTTATTCCACCAGCCTGCCTGACCCTTGTCCTAAGCAGGAGCTCTCTTCCAGAAAATAGTATACTGTCTGGGACTCAACCAAAATGGTCTGTCTTAATAAAATCTTACCCTTTGCCATCTTTATCTGTCCGGGTACTCACATAGATGAGACTTTCAAGGCTTTTGGCTCTGAAAACAAAGAAATTCACATAAAAGACTGCATATTGAAATGAAATTGTGTGGTATCTTGAAAGGTCAGATGCAATAAAAATTCTCCATGAACTGCTCATTTACTCTTATTGAATGGAAGAGCAGAAATCCTTCTTGGTAATTATGTCTGAACTAAATGTACAATGCTGAGAGCATTACCCCATCTGCTAGTACATTTCCATGCCAGAGGATTCAACTCCCTCACAGCTAATGTCTGAAGGAATAAGACAAGCAATCTGCAAGATAAGATTTTCAGATTTGAGACAGATGCACTTACCTTTTCTCTCTTTCGTCTACCTTTGGATTTGCTCTGAAGAGACCATCAAGACCTTGATTCCTTTAAATGTATTGATTAAGAAAAGCCTCATCAGTGACAATGACCAATGCTTAACCCTATAAGAACATAGACCAGTTTACATCTAAGACAGGAAACAGAAGCTTGTTGGGGAAGATGAGCCACAATTCTTGAAACAGGTATTTTCATAGACTCAAATTTTAAATTGTAGTGGGCCTTAGAGAAAATAAAATAAAAGATATAAACTGGGGATCTGCCAACCACAATAGGTCCATAGAGGTGTTGCTTGGATTCATGGAGCATTTCTATCCTTTTAGCTTTCAAGCATGGGCTTTAAAGTGAGCCCATGTTTACAATGATGGTCAGGACACACAGAAACCTGGATTTTCAGGCTGGGTGTGGTGGCTTATGCCTATAATCCCAGTTCTTTGAGAGGCCAAGGTGGAAGGATCACCTGATCCCAGGAGCCCAAGACCAGCCTGGGCAACATGGTCTGACCCCATCTCTACAAAAAATTAAAACTTAGCCAGGCATGGTGTTGGTGCCTGTAGTCTCAGCTACTTGGGAGGTTGTGATAGGAGGATTGCTTGAACCCAGGAGATGGAGGCTGCAGTGAGCTATGATTGTACCACTGCACTCCAGCCTGGGTGACAGAGCGAGACCCTGTCTCTAAAACAAACAAACAACAAAACTGGATTTACAGGATCTCCTGAGAATGTCCTGCTGTCCTGCAACACTAGACTCAGTGGAGACCCTCAGCTGGAGCTGAGCTGAGAAGCAGCTGTGTGCTTAGACAGGGCATTTGCTCTCCTTTTGGCCCCAGTTCTCTCACTGCCTGTGTTTCATATAGTCAGTCTCCTCACCCACTCACACCTGCCTGGCCTCAGTGGGCCGTGGAGTCTGTGACTCCTGATCTAAAACCTCCTCTCCTTGTAAATGAGGAAACTGAAGAGCAGCAAATTAAGTGAGCATTATTGCCAGAACAGGATATGAAAAACACATCCCATGATCCTCTCATCAATTCATTTGGCATTTGCCCTGTTTTCTCCTTCTCTTTGATCGCTGTTTAGTGGGTTAGTGTGCAAAATAATAGAGAGCTTGCTTACCTTATACAGACCACAAACACAAGCCTTGATTATTGATTTTTCTCTCTTGGCATATTTCAAGTTATACAATTATAAATGATTCAAAACAAGAAGATACAGCCTGGGCAACATAGTGAGACTCCATCTCTACAAAAAATTAAAAATTAGCCACACATGGTGGCACATGCCTGTAGTCCCAGCTACTTGGGAGGCTGAGGCAAGAGGATGACTAGAGCCCAGGAGGTCAAGGCTGCAGTGAGTTATGTGTGCACCACTGCACTCCAGCCTGGGTAAGAGAGTGAGACCATGTCTCAAAAATAATAATAAACAATATAACATTAACTATGATAATAAAATGTTTTTTGTAATGGTTAAACTAAAATTATTCCATGATCAAACCAAATTCTGTTTACATTCTAGTGATTTAGTATTTCAGGAAGAGAAAAGTGGTTATTTATATAACTGCCTTAATAAACAAATGGAGCATGAAAATCAAGGACACTTTCATATTAGTATCTTTAGACTTCAATAACCATTCATCATAACAATGAAATGATGATGATTGTTGCAAGCTTTTATTCAAGATTTGTAGGATATTTTTGACTACGTATGTGAGTCCTCACGCTCAAAGACTGGAAAGGCATAAAAAGTCACAATATGCAACTCAGTAGTAAAAAATAAACATTTAAAAATCTTACCTATTCAAGCTTTTGTTCATTTTGATGAGATTATCCAATTCTTCACTTTGGGAAGAGAAAAAAATGTTTAATGTTAGTAAAAAGCTTGCCCAGGGTCAAAGGGTAAATTTGCCTTAAAATAACAGTTCTCTGAAATACAACACATGCCACTTTTATCATCTGCGAAAATCCTGATGATCCTCAAAGCTCTCATCAAACACCACTTTCTCCAGAATGCCTTTCCTAGTCCTCTAACTGAATAGAGTCCTCTACATTTTTGGAGCCCTTGCAGCATTTGTTTTTTCTGCACCTCGTTTATGACAGATCTGTTACTATACTTTGAGTTATAGCCATTGCACACTGGTCTCATGTTAATGCCCCTACCTCTGCACAGGCACACGAATGCACACCACTTAAAATTTAGAACTGTATTTTACATCAGACACATTTCCGTGTTTTAATACAGTGTCTTTCATACAGTAGATACTTAATACCCACTTTTAATTGAGTCTACACATAGGTACATTGATTAATTACAGCATTGCGCAATGTACTTGCACACATAGCTTCTAGAAAACATTTGTTCATCAGTAAGTCTGGCTTCCTTCTTAAGCTCTGCTACTTCATTTCCAGGTCAGCTAAATTTGCTAGCCTGTTTCCACATCTGAGAACTGCAAAGCCCTTTCTGGCTGCTGCTTCAGGAGCAACCTATCTAAACTCTTAGGTTCAGGAATTCTGTTTAAACCACATGGGTTCAACTTTCTCTCCCAAGCAGGCACCCTAGGTGAGGTGGGGTGGGGGTTTCACCACAGTGCTATTTGTTTCTTCCTCTAGTTCCCCATCACAGCATGTCATTTCTCTAACTTATCTATTCATGACCGCGCCCCCCCTGCCCACACACACACACACACACACACACACACACACACACACCCCTTGCCCCACCTCTCTTGCCTTCCTCAGCAAGTTTTTCTGTTCACAAATCAGTAGTTACGCATTCAAGTTTCCTCGTTAAGGACACCTGGAGTACGATCCAGGATTCATCACTTATTCATTGGTGAATCTGGGCGAGTTACCTAACCTTCTGTGGACTCAATTTTCCCATTTGTAAAATGAGAATACTAGTGATACCCACCTCAGAAAAGAATCATAAGCTCATGAATATAAAGTACTTAGCACGACGCCTAGTCAGTCATAAATTCCTGATTAATTTGGGCCATTATAATAAATAATGCCCTGTCAACACTAAATTTTTTGTTTAATAAATGCTTGCTTTACTTTTTTTTTTTTTTTTTGAGACGGAGTCTCGCTCTGTCGCCCAGGCTGGAGTGCAGTGGCATGATCTTGGCTCACTGCAACCTTCGCCTCCCAGGTTCAAGCGATTCTCCTGTCTCAGCCTCCTGAGTAGCTGGGACTTCAGGTGTGCACCACCATGCCCAGCTAATTTTTCTCGATTTAGTAGAGATGGGGTTTCACCATGTTGGCCACGCTTGTCTCGAACTCCTTACCTCAGGTAATCTGCCCGCCACAGCCTCCCAAAGTGCTGGGATTACAGGTGTGAACCACCATGCCCAGCCTAATAAATGCTTGCTATACTTGTTTTTTAATTGCACTTAGAAACACCAAGAATTCGACTTAGCCTTCAGAGAGATGCAATTGCTGAGTCACTTATGTGCTTGAAGATGCCTGGCACGATGACACTAAGGCAAGAATAGCTGCTGAGGGTAGTCCTCTTAGAGACCCTAAATTAACAGACAGTACATAGATGAATCCTTTCAAGTAGTTTTAGGTATCAATGGTAGAATTGATGCCTGATAGTAAATACTGAAATACAAAAGTTGCCACCTCTAACCAAAAAAAAAAAAAAAAAAAAAAAAGAAAAAAAGAAAAAAAAAAAGGTTAATGCTCTATCCTTGCGTGTGACAAACACTACCCAGTCCCTTGATACAGTAACCCATTACTGTTTCTTGCTTGAAATTCTACCCACTAACTCTGAGACTAACAATCTGTTCATGTCCCCAAGGGAAAGAGCAAACCCACGAGTTCTATAAATCTTAGCCCCAGACTTTTCTGACTGGCATGAGTCACAATGATGAGATTATCAGGATTTGGAGTTGCTTTATCCCAAGAAAATTAGCATAAATCATGAGAAGACGCTCTGTGGCAAATTAAATAAAACAGATACTGTATTCCAAATAAAAGATTTAAGCTTTCAAAATGACTTTAAATTGATGAAAGCTTTGGATATTAAGTTTCACCATTGCATTTGTAACAAATTAAATGCTCTTAATCAGATAGCAGTAACATTCCATTTCACAAAGAGCAGCTCGGATAACGAAAGCCATTTCTACTCCCTGTGGATGGCCCAAAGTAACAATACTCTATGATGACTACTACGAACATTTTTCCTGATCCCTGTCAGGCAACAACTTCTCTCTGTGATAAATGTACCTGGCTGTGGAATTTGAGCATTATGGCTAGGGAGCAGGGACAGGAAAGTTAAACTAACTGCCTCTCTCACGGTTTTTATTTGGTTTACACCAAACCATAATTTCCCTTCAGAGTCACTCACTTAGCTGTTTCTCAGATATCCTGATCACCCACCAAACCACTGTCTAATCCCTACTGGAAACAAAATATTACCTGCAACAAAAATAAATCAATAAAATTAGAGATCTAGACACTTCAATGAGAGAAGACATGGAAATGAAACATTCAGGACAATTTCTATAGACTCCATCTGGATTCAGAGCTCCTATTTTGTTTATGAATTTGCACAGAAAAGCCAAGTGTCATATTTTCTTCTCTGCAGTTCTTTTGACAGAGACTGCAATCTCTAACAACACTCTTAGCATTATTAAAATCTATTAAACAAGGAATATTTTTTGAGAGCTTTGGATTTAAACAATGGAATATTATGATTTTACCATAATCTATTCAATACCTACTTTGTACAAAGCATCATGTCACACAATGTAAATGGCAAATAAGACAAAACATCTGCCCTGAGAGACTATAGAGATGACAGAGAAGGTAACACATTTATGCAAATAACAGGAAACAAAACTGAGTATGATTCAGTCTTATAAAATATGAATAGTGCAACTCTAATTGCTTATAGAGGCAGAAGTCACATCTCACTGGATCACTCAGGGAAGACAACAGAGAAGGTGCCACTTGATCCGGATCTTGAACAATGGGCAGGGCTTGGATGGACTGGCATGGTAGCTTGAGACTGGGAAAGGTTACCATGTGGTATAAACAAAGCCAGAGTATTTGGAAACTACAGAGAGAAAGTGGTTTCCCTTGATATGAATGTGGGATAAATACAGGTGTGAAAACAGAAATAACTGGAATGTGAGGCTGGAGCCAGGTTGGCAAGGGCTTTGGGCAATGAGGACCTGGTTCAGTGATTGAGCAGAATCTTTGGAAAAATTCTGGCATTGATGCGAAATAATAGTTTAGTGGAAGGAAAGCCTGAAGAATGTAAGTAAAGCTAGATAGCTACTCTAATAATCTGTGCAGGAGTCAGTGAGGGTTTAAACTAGAGGAAGTCTGTGTACACATGAGGAACATTTTAGATGTTTAATTCAAGCATGCATGATACTACCTAGGGGGAAGGAGAAAGAAGAATCAAGAATTATTCCAGAAAGGTGAGTCTGCAGGAATGCAAGAACAGAGAAGTCAGGAACAGCACATTTGGGAAGGAATTTGGACAGCCTGAGCGGGGGTGCTAGGAGATAAGTAGAGATCTGGACCAGCAACATAAATACAGGACTGGATATGTGGAATGAGGCTTGACAGCTGAGGTCACTGGGTGAGTAAAATTGCCAGAAAAAGCGGCAGAGTTGGAAGAGTGTCCGTAAATGTCGGCACCATCCACTATTCAGGAGTACTCATCTAGAGAAACTGACGCTTTCTTATTTTAAATTATATACAATATAGAGCACTAGGATTTTGTTCATATTTGGAACTTTTAAAGGTATGGTTAAGCATTTTTGAAACACAAGAGAAGATAAAACCCAAGCTCAAAAGCCCGGAGATCTCACCCTTTGTCAGTTCTCTGAAGTGAAGTGGCCACTTTGACGATGTTATCAAGATTCTGACTCCTTCAAACAATGAAAAATAAATACAGGTCAGTGACAGAGGAGCTATTTTTTGAAGGAGCTAAAATTTCTCATTTGTTTTCAGTAAATAAAGTAAATAGGTGGTGTTCAGGAATTACTGAGTTTAACAGAAAGACAAAGTGGTTCTGTTATGTCAGCTCATGGCACACAGTGACACGCACATCCCCCATTGACACACACACACACACACACACACAAAACTGCCCTCTGTTATTCCACCTGGGTGTTGGCTCTGCCATCTAGTGCTCACTGAAATAACTACATTTTCTCCTGAAGACTGGTATTGCCAGCTCCCAGGTTCTATGTTACAAATAGGACATAGAAAACAAAATCCACTTAACTAACAAGTAAACACAGAAGTGAGTTCAAAAGGTTTTCCACCAGAGCCAAGCAGCATTAAGTATCAGATACAATTATTTATTCCTTTTCACCCTGTAGCGGTGAAAATGTTTGTCTTCTCAGGCTCTAGAATAGGTGGAAGCACCTGAGCACATAGACGGCTTGTGTATTCCAAATCAGATCAATGCCGATATCCCTGGATCATAAAAGGAACAGTTAGGAAAATTCTTATAGTAATTAAGAACTGTGGGCTGGGTGTGGTGGTTCACACCTGTAATCCCAGAACTTTGGGAGGCCAAGGAAGGAGGATCCCTTGAGGCCAGAAGTTCAAGATTAGCCTGGGCAACAGAGATCCCCCATCTCCACATACAAATTTCATTTTAAATTAACTGGGTGTGGTGGCCTGTGCCCATAGTCCCAACTACTCAGGAGGCTAAGGCAGGAGGATCTCCTGAGCCCAGGAGTTTGAGGCTGCAGTGAGCTATGAGTTCTCTGCTGCACTGCAGCCTGGGTGACAGAGCAAGATCCTGTCCAAAAAAAGAAAGAAAAAAAGAAAAGAACTCAGCATCTCATAGACAAAGGGTTAATAAGGTTCCATGAAGAAAGGATTCTGTAGCCAAGTTGGGAAATGTAACCGACTTTTGCTGATTTGGAATACACATAAGCACACTAAAGATTCTGAAAAGTTCTGTGGCAGAAAACTCTATTTAATTGTGTTTCCTAAATGTAATGAAACACTGAACTCTTCTTTTGCAGAACATGCATTGACATCCTGTGGCACATAGAACACAGGCTGGGGAATGCCAAGAGTGGTGCCGTCAGCTCCTCGGAACAAGGGAAACATGACTTTTTCCAAAGAAGAGAATCTAGGTGATGTGTCTTTTAGAATGGGACTCTTCTGAGAGTCAAACGGGGATAATATAAAAAATGAAAAGGATATAAGTTTTAAATTTCAAAATAATTTTTCAGTGATAAAAATCTTTTGACTGAAAAAATAGTTTCACATTTATAGACCTATAAAATAGCACTGTTTAAAAACTATTTTCAAAAAAAAAATTTTTTTTTCCTTAAAAAAGGGAGAAAAACAAGACACATCCAGAACAAATGCTAGACTAAATAGGATGTGCAAGACAACAAGTATAAATGAGAAGTGTAAATCAGGACACCGGACATTTGGGGAATGCCACCTTACCCCCACCCAAGACATTTGGTGAATGTCCCTTTACCAAATGGCATCAATGTGCTTCTTCCTGATGCCGTAGGAGGAGTTGGACATGCCTATGTTCAGCCAACACTAGACAAAGTTTTTGTAGCACAAGTTTAACTGAACAACTCTATTTCCACCTCTTTGTTTATACATCCACACCAAGTGTATGATAGACCTCAGAGCAGGTCCTGGGAATAAAGAGGTGAGCAAGCTCTCCTGCCTTTAGTGGGTTTGATCTTATCCTGTTATCTTGTTCACACCATTTTGGTAGTTTTCTTAATGGAAAGTTTGGGATAGAATTAAAAGAAACAAAATTCTGAAAGTGCCTACAAAAACATTTATTGATATTTTGGAGTCGGTTGGAAAATTGATTTTGTCTACCTTATTATTAATTGCCTTGCAGTTTTAAACATGCTGAGAAAGCATACTTTATCATTGCTACAGTTATGTAGATATAGATAGAAATCAGTTTACCTTATATTTCTTTCAGCAGATCTGTTGGTTTCTGTATATACACCCGGTTTAGGTGGATGTATCTGCCTATATTTTCAAAGTTAAAGATTATATCAGTCAGAAAAGAAGACACTTTTTTGATAAATTTAAATTTATTTTTAAAAATTTATGTACAAAAAGATTAGTGTTTGTTGGAACCATACCTGAGATAACAAACTTAAACTCTTTGGGTTGGCAGGAACTCCAGTATAATGAGTTTGTAATTTAATCTATCTTTATTGCATATTTGTAAACCACTGGATATATCTAGACTTATAAGTTCTAAATACATTTATGTTGATTTTTTGTTCTCCATCAATAAAGCATTTTCATACTTATCTCTATTAGATAACGATATAATATTTTAAAATATTAATTTTTGTTATGGGCATCAAAGAGATTTTTTTTTGCTTAAAGAATTAACCCGCCGGGCGCGGTGGCTCAAGCCTGTAATCCCAGCACTTTGGGAGGCCGAGACGGGCGGATCACGAGGTCAGGAGATCGAGACCATCCTGGCTAACACAGTGAAACCCCGTCTCTACTAAAAATACAAAAAAACTTAGCCGGGCGAGGTGGCGGCGCCTGTAGTCCCAGCTACTCGGGAGGCTGAGGCAGGAGAATGGCGGGAACCCGGGAGGCGGAGCTTGCAGTGAGCTGAGATCCGGCCACTGCACCCCAGCCTGGGCGGCAGAGCGAGACTCCGTCTCAAAAAAAAAAAAAAAAAAGAATTAACCCATTTGAATACTATCAAGAAATATATTTGTTAATATAAGGTGGAAAAAAAAGTCTATGTTTCAAGTACACCTACCACATTGGGAATGACCATACTAAGCTGACAGAATTAAATTTTATTATGTTAGGTTCTGGCACAATTTAAGACTTTTCTCTACTCTTTTCCAAAGTATCTGGTTGACCTACTTATACATTCCTACTTGTTCTCAAGAAGCTACATTCAACTATTTTTTGTACTCCTGAGGACATGCGTTAATTACATAGGAAACACTTCCATTTCATATTCTTTCATTAAAATAATCTTGCTGTGATTAAAGTAGTCAGGATTTTAAAAAACATGCAAGTTGTCCCAATTTTATTTTTTAGATCATTGGTGGAATAAAGAAATTTGAGTAGTAAGTTCCTGTGAAATTTGGCTTCCTTTAAATTTAAACAAGCTAGTAGTTCTAGCGATGTTGATTATAGATTAGAATGTCGGTGGTACTAAGGCCAATTAATTTTAGCCCCTTAAAAAATTCTATTCAAATTGGTATTTAATTACTCAATACTAGAAATGTTAGAGGAAAAATAATGTAAGATTAAAAAGCTTGAGAAGATATTTTTAAGAGATCATTATGACCATCATACAAACAAAAAGTTATAAATCTAATCTATATTTTAATTAGTTCAGTGAAGAAATATTCTCTTGACTCAATTTAAAAAATTATGTTCTCATCCTAAGGACAAAATTTCAAAGATACTGTGCAGTTTCACTGAACAGAAATTCAAACCTGGAGTTTTAACACCTATTGCTACATAGTCCTGCTGCCCAGTCAAAGCTTTCTAACTGAAGTTACCCTCTTAATGAAGAAAATTTCTATAATTGTGACTACTAAAAAATAGTTCTATAGTTGTGTCTTATTAAAGAATAGTTTCATAATTGTGTCTTACATGGTGTCAAAAAAATAACCATCAAAGAGCAAAAATACAAAAGAAGCAACAGTAGGCAATCAAGCAGATCTAATGTAGTCAATCTTCATTGAGTTACCATTTTTAATCTCACAATAATAATGGAAATGTGGGGTGTACATCTCGAAAAATTGTTCAAGATATATTAAACAGTTTAAATGTAACACATGGGAAGAGTTTCAGATCTCTGAATTTGTTTCCAAGTATTAATTATAAAGTGACAGAGATTCAAAGCTGAGAAGCAAGTCTATTTTTCCTGATTCAGAGACAAGTCAATTAGAACATCTTTCAAAACTTGTGATAGTTTTGAAATAAATTACAAATCCCTTCACTAAAAAAAAGATTAAAGAACTACCAAAAGGTATTTCTAACATAAGCAAGGATTTGAGTGGTAACACAAAGTTTCAAGAACATCTTTCATCAGAATCTGTATCTCTTAGTGGTAAACTTAACTTGGAGCAAATATGAACAAAAAATATACTTTTAATATGGTTTATATTTATATTATATATAATACAGGCCAAATACATATATGTATTTATATTTGCATATTAGGAACTAATATATAAAAAAGCCTGTGCACAAACACTTTCTGAACATGAATATTGTTCCATTTTTATCCTGAAGGCATATTTTCTTAAGACAAGTTAGCCATTAGTATTCAAAGGCAAACATAAATAAACATATGTGTTGGGAAATAAAATTAGAAAAAGTTCTACAGATGCTTCTTTAGGGAATGTGCACACAAAACATTCATGCTTTGCACACAGAGGGTCACAATCCATTTGCTTTCATTTCCCTTGAACTTCATTTTGTCAAGGAATTCTGGAGTACTAGGTCTTACCTATTATCCCGTCTCAGCTGGTTAGGAGAAGAAACAGGAGAACTGGGCTTTGGAGGTATTGGAGGGTGAACACCTGGTTCCCTTTAAAACAGAAAACAGCAGTTCATTTCCCCATGGAAACATGGCAAATTTTAGATCTATTAACTGAATGCATTTATTACCTACATAAAAATATCCTTTGCATCTTACAACCCCCATGTGTGAGGTACCTGAAAGGTCAGAATCCATGGAGCACTAAACTTTAAAGAAGTCAAATATTTAAAAGACGTGTATTTTAAAAGTTTATTTAATCAGGTTCTTGAAAACCGTATCCTCTTTCACTATAGTTTGGACTATCCTATGTTCTTTAAATAGCTCAAAATTTTGCTAGTATATCTAGCTCTAGTCATGGCATTCAGGTCAGCAGTGCATGAGAACTGTAAATGGTCCTTAGGTATTAACATAAGCTTCTTTGGGGATTATGTCAACTATCAGGCTGCTATGGAAACAGCAAGAAAAGGCTTTAATTTCAGAGACCTCAAGGTAGCATTGATTTGAAACTCTTAACTAAATCTGACTTAAATATTGTCAGCACAGGTCAGTTTGATGCTGACAAAGCATACATATAATCTACTGTCAGCCTAGACTTTCCAATGAAGCACCACGGCAGTCTCTGAGTTGGCAGGACTTAATGACGTAGGAACTGGAGATGGGCAATTATGTGCACATTTTGGATGGAGTCAGCACCTTACTAGGGTATGTCACTCCCATGTGTTCCCCACCACTACCACCCCAGCAGTTCTCTATTTGCCCTCAACATAAACTCTGTACCTAGTGAAAGAACCCTCTGATCCTGTGTACCCTTCTGGCTTCCGTAGCAAGGCAGGTAAGCATGTGGGTAGGAGTCAGGCTGCCTGAATTGCCAGCTGTGTGATAATGAGTTAACTTGATTCTGTTTCTTCATCTGTAATAATCCTTCTAATAGGATTGTTGGGGTATTGTCAGGACTGAATGAAATTGTGCTTTTATTCAACAAACATTTATTGGTAGCTTTCTATGTGCAAGGCTCTCTGTGAGCTGGATAATGTCCTCATTCTCAAAGGCTTTCAATATACAAATAAATATATGTCAGAAGAAGAAAAGTGCTGTGCAAATAATAATAATAATACAGAATAAGGAGATATAGACTGATGGGGTGGGAAGACTATTTTATTTAGAATGGACTGGGAAGGCCTCTCTGTCAGGTGAAATTTGAACCAAGACCTGTAGGAAGAAATAGAGTAAGCCGTGAGGCTATCTGGAGAAAAAACATATAAATACAGCCATCATTAGCTTAGAGATGCTATTATGTTTTAAACTGGCAGAGATCACTAAGGAAGTCAGAGTAAGTAGAGACAAAAAGACGGCCAGGGGTTGGACCTTCAGGCCCTGTAATATTTAGAGGTCAAGAATATGAGATGAAAACAGCAAAAGAATCAGAAGGAGTGGCCAAGAAGGAAACAAGAGTAATAGCAGGGCGTGGTATCCCAGAAGCCAAGAGAGAAAAGTTTCAAGGAAAGAGTAATTGGCCATTTCAAATGCTGCTGTTAATCAAAAAAAAAAAAAACAAGGACTGGGAAGTTACCCTGGTTTGGCCAACAGAGTGGTCTTTGGTAACCCTGATAAGAGCAGTTTTGATGGAACGATGGTGGGGGGGGGGGGGGGAAACAAAAACAAAACAAACAAACCATTATACGAGTGGATTTAGGGGAAAATGGGAAGCAAGGAGATAGAGGCATTGAGGCAGTTTGGCAGTAAAGAAGAAAGAGAGAAATGGGTAGCTACTTCAAGGTTGATGGATTGAGGAAGGTTACTACAGCATGTAGATAGGATGATGGGAATGATCCAGTGAATCACTGATGCAGGAGAGTGAGGGGAAATTACTAGACAGATGACTTTGAGAATTGATGGGACCTAAGGCACAGTGGAGGGGCCGATCTTAGATGGAAGTACAGAGGGCTCATTCATAGCAGCAAGAGGGAAAGAACTAGATGGGTATAGCTGGGGTATGTTCATTGACTCAGAGTGGAGAAGGTTCTCTTTTGTTTACTTCTATTTTCTCAGTAAAATAGTAATCAAGATCATTGATTCAAAGTGAGGAGGTTGAGTAGGGGTTAGGGCTGTGTGAGAAAGAAGGAGGGGTAGAAAATGTGTGAAATGGTTTTCTAGGCAAGCAGAAGAGTAAGTGGACCCAGGAAATGTAATAAGATGATGATGATGATGATGATGATGATGATGATGATGATGATGATGAACCATTATATAGGGTCATTATGTGCCAGAAACTTTTCTAAGCACTTTACGTATATTAACTAATGTAATCCTCACTGCAATCCCAGACATAAGCATTATTCTTCTTCCCATTTTACAGATTAAAACACTGAAGCACAGAACATAAAGATAAATATCTCATGATGGTGCAACTGGTTAGGGGCAGGAAGAACAGAATCTAGACTGGAGAGTCTGGATTTACCATTAACCACGTTTACACATTCAGCCAAGTGATGTGCAACATGAAGAGATACTTGATGGCCATAGGGAGTGGATCAGCTGAGGTCTAGCAAGGAAGGGGTTACAAATCATGTTATTTGGCATTGTTTCCTCTTGCCATATTCAACTGGTTGGGGAGGAAGAACAGAATAGACTGAGAGTTGGATTTACCATTAACCACGTTTACAATTCAGCCAAGTGAGTGCAACAAAGAGAATGATGGCAAGGGAGTGGAAGGGGTCTGCAAGGAAGGGGTTACAAATCATGTTATTTGGCATTGTTTCCTCTTGCCATATTCAACTAGTTGGGGAGGAGGAACAGAATAGACTGAGAGTTGGATTTGCCATTAGCCACATTTACAATTCAGCCAAGTGAGTGCAACAAAGAGAATAATGGCAAGGGAGTGGAAGGGGTCTGCAAGGAAGGGGTTACAATGGGGGCTGTGGAGTTTGAGATGGGCATAGAGGGAAATGAGAATATGAGTGGTTGGGACTGTGAAAAAACTGGTAGAATTAATGGACTGGTGATTGTGGTGGGGCTGAGGAATTCCTGGAATCAAAGGACTGAAGAGAGTGAGCTGGACAGATAGAAAGCAGGAGCCAGAGAGGGAAAGCTTTGAAGTAGAAGTCTTGTAATTTTGTAGGGTGTGTGGTTATTTACAGGGCAAGATCTATCAATGGCTGCAGTAGTGGGAAGGACAAGATCATTGGGGAGAAGGTCACAAAAGTGAGAGATTGGGGAGGGGAAGGATCCTCTGCATGGATTTTGAAATTGCCAAGCATTGTGACAAGAGGAGGGTTTGGGAAAGATGGTGAACCTGGTGCTCAAGTATTCAAAGAATGAGCATGAGTGTCTCAGAGACTTTCAGATGACTCCAGCGAAGAAGAGAAGCTCACAAGGGCATGACTTCAAAGGAGATGGAGAGTTTCAGGGAGGCGGGAGTTAAAATTAACAGGAGGTGGTGATGAGAAGAAACCAGACCCCTCCCTTCCTCCAGACCCTGTGATAGGTCAGTTCAGAGGGAAAACAGCCCTTGCTGAGAGACAGGCTGTGGAAGCAGGGTCCTCTGGAAGAGCACAACAAAAAGGTGGGAGATCATTCAGAGGGGAGGCTGAAGAGTGGAGGATTTTGGCAATGACAAATGACATGCTCAGCAAGGTGGAGTGGAAGGGTCTGAGAGCTCAGTGTGATATTAGGTTGGGTCAGGTTCAGGGAGGTACAGAGCTCTGTGGAGATGGTCCAGGTGATAAGAAATGACCTGACTGGGGTTTCAATGAGGGACTATGGACATAGGGATGGAGGACATGATGAAATGAGTCCTGAGACCTCTCAGAAGAGTGGTAATGAGGCGCTGGGTGATGGACAGTGGAGCACCAAGCATGGTGGGTCTCTTGGCTCTCATGTTGAAGGTGACATTGAAGCCAGAAGAGGGTGTGCATACTTGGCTTCCACACAGGAAATAGTAAGTGTCTTTTGCTGTAGTGGTTGTTGTTTTCACCCCACACGACCCCAGAGCTGCAGATGTGACAAACTCTTACCCTTCCTAACATACCCCACTATATTCTGTCCCCGCTGTGGAGCACCTCCCTCTTCCCTTCCCCTGATTCTCTCCTTGCCCTTCAGACTTTGGCTTAGGAGTAACTATCTCCAGGGATATCCAAAGCCATGCTGCATACATCCCTACATTCCCCCATAACAACCCTATTTACAGCACATATCACACTATTCTGGATTACACATGATATTCTGTTCCCACACTGGACTGAAAGTTCCTAAAAGCACAGCTATATCCCAAGTACTAGGATTGTGTATGACATAAGAATGAAGGAGGAAGTGATTGGCTGTATTTCTTCGGCAGGAAGGAAATAGGTACCAAAGAAGGATTTGCAACTTTCAAAATCTGTGCAAGCTTAGCTTCCTCATAGGAGAAATCCACTGTCAATCCCATTACAGAACACCTACTAGGTGCCAGCTACTTGGCTGAGTCATTGTGTTGTGTGATATTTCTGGAAGAGCAATTTACATGGAAATAGTCTTCCCATCCTGGCTTCGTGGCAGATTCCACAGTATTTTGTTTGTATTGCTACCATCTTCTTTTCTCAGAGAATATGCCTGTGTTGGGTGTATGTATCAAGTGATCTTTAGTCTTTAGAGTCTTAAGTATATCTATGTGGATTCATTGGTTACATGCTTTCCTTCCAGAGGCAGAGGAAAGGGGGAAGGAGATGGTCAGTCCTGGGTAATAATGAGGCTGTACAGAACACTAGATGTCTGAGGACAGGCAGGAAAGAGGTAACAAGGTGGAAAGGAGGATTACAAAAAGTAGAAATGGGATGGTGCCAAGCTTTACTTATGTTAGAGTCATATTAATGACATACTCAATTTCTTCCATTTTAAAATGTCTAGGGCCTCAAAGAGGTGGGTAAATATGCATTGCGTGGATCAGGGCAGTAGAGG
The DNA here is from genome assembly GCF_008728515.1 of Papio anubis. Classification (NCBI taxonomy): domain Eukaryota; kingdom Metazoa; phylum Chordata; class Mammalia; order Primates; family Cercopithecidae; genus Papio; species Papio anubis. The sequence continues at coordinate 56,023,476 of NC_044990.1, read as the reverse complement.
TGAGTAGAAATAGATCTGAGATGGTCTGGAGAATACACAGGAAAGAGAAAGATGGATGTGCGGTTATGAAGGCCAAGAAAAGCGGAGGAGTGTGTTTATTTCCGAGGGTGATGCATTTACACCCCTGCTGGGCCAGGAGCCAGGCGATGCCATGTTGACTTCCATTTACCTCAAAGGAGCTTTCATTTGCATCACTGCAATGACAGCCACAGATGACAGAACTCAAGCCCTGGGGTGGGGCGGGCAATGAGAAGAGTCATTCATGTCGTGCCAGGAGCATGATGTGATGCCAAGCAGGGGGATTAAAATGCAAGAGTGAGGCAGGAAGCTGTGGCCAGAATATTTTGAAGAGAAGGAAACAAGAGACATTCATTGGAATGATCCTCATTGAATTCTGCTTTGAGATGCGATGTTTAAGCTCGGGTAAGTTGACCCTGGCTCTCCCCTTTGCCCATTCCCAGACACCTCAAGGCTCCTGCAGGATTTATGCCACCACACTAGTGGCTATCATGATGAGCTTTCAGGAATATAAAAGGTGGATTTCACGAGAAATATGTGAACACTTGCAGACTGTAGCTCAAAGGCCAAAGCTAAAAGAAATAACACTGTAAAGAAAGCTGTCTATATTATTTCATTTCCATATGCTGCTGCAAAGATCACATCTTTCCTCATGGCTTTTTTGCATAACATGCTTGGCTCTGTGACTTTTGTTCTAGTCTGGATGTGTGAACATGTCTATTACTGCAGCACAAATCTAGGTTGAACAAAGAATCATTGTCTCCAATATTTAACCGTGAATTTTGTTTTCCCTTTTCATTGTGCTTAGCCAGGGTTTCAAACTGGTCTTTCTGATGTTAAATCCTTGCTTTTTTCTCTATATCATACTGTAGACAACCAATTCTCTTCCAGGTATTTTCACTGCAAATCTATTAAAAATTGATTGATCTGAAATATTTCCTTGCCCAAGGAAGGAGCCGTTTGCTCAAAAAGCACTTACTCCACAATTGCCCAAGTTATAATGTTAGGACACATAACAGTATATGAGATGTAATTAGCCAGTCAAAGACTAGAAAAGATGTAGTCCATGCCTTCGAAGAGCTTGGAGAATGCAAGGCACATGTTCAAAAGAGTGGTTACTGTAATGATGCCTCGCTTTCTAGTGGCCAGTCAGTAAACCGTAACCTAGTAATGGAGCATGCACTGGACTAAAATTCTAGAGATCTAGATTCTAGATTCTAGACTAGCTTTGCCACCAACTTTCTCTTTGACTCTGGAAAAAGCTCTGATTCCCTCCGAAACTCTGCTTATTTGCCTATAAAAGGAAGAGATTGGCCCAGATCTGTGGATGGTAAACCACTACATGACTGAGGGAGGGTGGCGCTATTGCAAGGAATCCTCAACTCCACAAGTACCTTGATGTTCATGTACTGTGCTTTTCAAATGTATGTAGATGCTGTTGTGGTTAATAAAATTTAAATGTAAGTTGGCTCTATAAGAACATGAGTCAACTTTTATTGGTCAGTAGATACAAAGATACACAAATTCAAGTATTGATAAGTCATAGCAGCTTTTCGTCCTTAGATGTTTTCTCAAAGACATAAAAATATTCCAACTATTACCAAGTGAACTAAAAAAAAAAATGTTCACATTAAAAAGGAGTCTACTCAAAATGGATCACACATCTATATGTCAAACATATAACTACAAACTTTTAGAAGAAAACAGAAGAAATTTTTGTGATTATTAGTTAGGCAAAGAGTTCTTAAACATAATACCAAAAACATAATTTATTTAACAAAACTTGATAAATTTGATTTCATTAAATTAAAAAAACATGTTGGCTCTGAAAAGTGCACCGTTAAGAGAATTGAAAAACAAGTCACACACTGGAAAAAATATTTGCTATTCACGTACCTGAAAAAGGACTTCCAAGCACAATGTATTTTTTTAAAATTTCAAAACTCAACAATAAGTAAACAAACCAGCAGAAATAAAATCAGCAAAAGATTTAAGATACTTGGGCTGGGCAGGGTGGTTCATGCCTGTAATCCCAGCACTTTGGGAGGCTGAGGCAGGAGGATCATCTGAGGTCAGGAGTTCAAGACCAGCCTGGCCTACATGGTGAAACACCGTCTCTACTAAAAATACAAAAAATCAGCCAGGCATGGTGGCACGCACCTGTAGTCCCAGCTACTCAGGAGGCTGAGGCATGAGAATCACTTGAACCCAGGAGGCGGAGGTTGCAGTGAGCTGAGATCACACCACTGCACTCCAGCCTGGGCAACAGAGTGAGACTCCGTTTCAAAAAAAAGAAAAAATTTAACAGATACTTCACCAAGGAAGATACACAGATGACAAACACACACATGCAAACATATGAAAAGGGTGTATGTCATGGGTGATTCCATTTATATGACATTCTGCATATAGCTAAGAGAGGAGACAGAGAGATGAGAGGACAAAGACGGGCTGCCAAGTATGAAGACAGTCCCAAGCAAAATGCTGGTCCTTTCACCCCCATCCCCCACTCCCGTTGTCCTCTCCCAAACCCTATGCCACAGCATGTCCCCATCACCTATACTTCATAGTCAGGTCTCCCTGCCTCCCAGTCTTCTTCCTCCAAAGCCATCTTCCACTCCCCTCCACACAATGCAAGCCTCCATTCCCTTAGGATGCTCTAATCCTGCCCAGTTTTAGCAGGAAAGAAACCTGATTTATATAATTGACACTAAGATTTGAATGACCAGAGATAGCCCCTTTAACCTGTCATGCTTCTAATTGAGGTGAAATTTACAATCTCTAGTCGATAGAACTTTCAGCAATACTACTAAATGGTGAAATAATTTTTTTAAAAAATCAAATTATTTGTTTTTTATGATCGGAGCAAGGTGACGTTTTTGACAGAGTGCTTGATCCTAGGTATCCTGATTCTCACAGCTTCTTTCTCTATCCTACTTTTGAACCTGGAGCTTCCCTGCTTTCTCATATTTCCAGGAGCTCCTCTGCCAGGGGCAGAGGCAACAGGGGTTCCAAGAGAGGGAGGGGAGGTGGGAATCTGGGTTGGGCAAAGCAGGGATGCTTTGTACTTGTTGTTTGAAGGTATGAGTTACTTCAAACTAGTGTTAGGAAATCAGGGACTGTCTAAGTTGTTCCCCTAGGACTGAAGAAAATATAATTCATGATAAACGTTAAGACCTTCATTTACAGATTCTGAATTAGGTTTCTCCTTGTTCTGTTCAAACTACACATTTAAACATAATAAACTTAAACTCAGGCTAATATTTTAATTACTTTGAATGTTTAGAATGAGCAATCTAGGCATTCAGGTAAGATTTTTAAATTCTGTATTTTGATATTTTATTGCGTGTCATAGAATCTTAATTTCTACAAAAGAGATTCCAGTTAATATAAAGATTTTTTTGTTGAGATAAAAATGAGATGGATGTATTGCTTTTATTTAGCATGACATCAAACTTTGTAGAGGATTTGGTACCAATAGAGTTAAAAATGTTGCAGCATAATTAGAAAGGTTACATTTTACCATTTATAGTTACAGACAGAAAAATATAACTGTAGTGCAAGGTTGCCATGGCAACTCACTTCTCAATCAGGATATTTTTTTCCTCCTCCAAATCTACCAATCAGCTAACAGGAAGTGAAATAACCACTGAAGGAGAAGAGGTCGAAACAAATAAGGATGAGAAATTATGTAGAAAATATTTATATGGTAATTTTCCTAGATGCATTTCTACTTTAATTTTATCAAATATTATTTCCTTTTCTATCTTTAAAAATGATTCCAGAAAAAAAAAAGCACATTCATTTCTAGTGGTGGCTTCATTATTGTTCCTAAATGAGAATAATGAATAACATTCATAAATATTCATACTGTCTGTTAAGCAAGTACTTTAGTTTGGCTTCCATGAGGTTCTTAAATGAGCTTTACATGCCGTTTAACCACTGAATCTCCAAGTCACCTAAATACACAGTCAGAATCATTTGAATTTATCATAAACAGAATACAAAAATTTAATGGTAGGTTCTGAAATCAGAAAGAAATTCGACTTTCCAGAACTGTTATTTCTCTAGTTCCTTGTGATGAACCTGAATATTTCTCCAGATGGCTCCTATCATTCCCTCCATTGGCTCACGTCCGGCAAATGTTACCACCCTTTTAAAAGTCTCAGAGACAAGAAAGTGTTTAAGAACTTGAAAAATGAAGACATCCCCAAGTGTTTGCTGACACACTGCTTTGCCTCAGGCTTTCAGGCATATCATAAAACAAAAGAAGTGGGAAGAGGGGAACATGGCTCTGACTTTCTAGTAATTTTCTATATTGATGACACTTGCACTTTCTTTTGTACATATTCCAAATCTACGGCATATGGTCAGAGCTCAGATTACCTAACAGCACAACATTAACTCTTAAAACAGAAACATGATATTCTAAAAAGGTACTTAGGCTCACCACAAATTATGAGTGGATGTCTGCGCATAGGGTCTTACATTAAAAGACATTTTCCCACATAACATCAGATTTGGAATTACTGGATTTCCTGCTATCACTAAACATAATTGATAAAGGATGAATGCAGAGAATGTCCCATGGATGGGAAGCCCATCGTTCTACGCTTACAAATATGCTCACATAGACATGCCCATATACCCCATATTCTCTGGCACTGGAACTTCGCTCCTCCTCTCCTTTCTGCCTGAAATGCCTCTATCTATACCTCCCCCTTGCATCTGGCTTACTCTTGCTCGTTCTTTAAGGCTTACCTCTGGCATTGCCTCTTTTGAGCCTACTCTACTCCAGATACAATGTCTACTGCCTCCCTCTCCACACTCCACATATTTTGTGGCTACCTTGACCTTTGTGTTTCTCATACTCCCGAGGACCCTCCCTTGGTGAGGGCCAGCCTTCGTGTTTAACAATCCTGGCTCAAAATGACTCCCTGCTAGAAGTTGTGTTTTCTCTCTGTACTCCTTTTTGTACTCCTGGCATCTAGCAAAGTGGTTTTTTAGCACATAGCCAGAGCTCGACAATTGTTTTGGAAAGAGAAAGAGACAGAGACAGGGAGAAACAGAGAGAGGGAGAGAGAGAGGTGTTACTTAGCACATAGAATACAGCACAACTACAAAAAGACAAATAAGATAACAGGTTGAGGGAAATTCATTGTCTAGTAGATACGAAGAAATATTAAAATAATCAGTCAATATGTACTTATTGACAAACTACTATGGATAAATTTACTTGATGATTCAAAGAGTTATAAGATGATGCCATTTAGTTGATGAGTACACTGCAATAGTAAGCGATGTGTCAAAGTAATGCACAATTAATTGCTAAATGAGAATCGAAGATAATAAGCCTTCTGAGTCCAGATGACAAAAGTCACACCTTAGGGTGTGAAAGCTTTGGGGAGGAAGTAAAATTCATGCCAGACTTTTTGAAGGATGGCTTGGTTTGAGATGGTAGAATCCATTGACCCACACTGCCTTCACCCTATCTACCTCTCATTACACCTTACCTTTACCATGTAACCTTAGTCCCCCACCACACCTGATGTATAGACACACATCAAAGTTCCACTTCCATTTTCTTCTCATTTAATATTTTCTCAACAGGTGTCTTTACTCTATAAAGATACTACATTTTAAATCCTTGGGTTCAACCCCAAATTGGATCTTCAGAAACTGCCTTTTACCTGAGCACACTCCTTCCTCCCCTCTAGGTGTTTATCTTTGCTTGGAAATCACTGATACAAATATATCCCGCCAGTGTCCCAGACTCTACTTGCTCAACACAAAGCACAGTGTCAGCTGCTTAAGACCAATTGTGTACTCCCTATTCTGCTCCTATTTCTTCCCACATTGATTAGTGGCATTACTATGCTTAAAATCACCCTGGGCTTGAAAACCTAGCATTGTGTAATTTCTCTCCTTCCCCCAAATCCCACACCCCTATGGGGACCTGATCTCTGAGTTCCCTGCTAGAAGCTCTTCCTACAACATCAGATTTCCCAGAGAAGACTGATGTTCTTCTCATGCCCTCACAGTTGATCTTATGGTATGGTTATTTGTACATTCATACGCTCCAACTTTTGGGGCTATAAAGCTGATGCCACTTTTCAGAGTTCTCTGCTCTGGGACTCCCATCATGATGCTGAGCGACATCACCTAGACATGAAAGCCCTTTCTCTGATCCCTCCTCCCCCCGGAGTCCCTTCACCCTCCTCCCTTGCTGGGTGATGGTCTCTTTGCAGTTGCCTTTGGAGGTTCTCATGTGGCGAGTGACTCCCTCAGAAGCAAAGCCTGTGAAAGCACCAGCCAAATTAGGCTTGTGGTATGCCTCTGCCATCTCATGGTCATATCTTTTTTCTCCATCAGCACCCTAATCCTTGGAACTCACTGCAATGATGATTAAATAAACACAGTAAGGAACACAAAGAGGTCCATGATAGCTTTGATGTTTTAAGTGTGGGTGTGACTGAATATTCAACTTATGATAACACAAGAAAAATTTAATTTTAAAAAGTAGCATAGAATGCCTCTCAAAAGTGAATATGTCATCGTGTTTGGTTATGACAATAAGATTCTCTAAGGATAGGCTAGTGCAGGAAGAAAGGAGCTAACCTCCCCAATGTAAGTAGTTAACAGGAACTGGGGGCTGGAGAGTGAAGGTGGAAGAAAGGGGCTGTTGAGGAAAACAGCAGCAGGTGAAGGCCTGCAGAGAAATACCAGCCAACAAGAAATGCCCAATAACAGGGATGGCCAAAGAATTTATGAACAGGGATTTCCAATATTTCATTTTACGTAGTTTGATGTAGGCTTCTGCAATATATTGCTACCACTCCCACCATCCCATGTCTTTACTAAGACTTTATCCAAGTGGCATTTGGACACATCAAGGAAACTATAGCTGGTTTAGTGTGGAAGTGAGAGAACAGGACAGAGGTAAGTCAGAAGTGAAATACTGAAGGGAAATCAGATCAAAACGTGGTGATATGGCTTGCCTCTGTGTCCGCACCCAAATCTCACCTCGAATTGTAGTGCCCATGGGCCCCTGAGTCAAGGGCGGGACCAGGTGGAGGTGATTGGATTATGGGGGCAGTTTACCCCATGCTGTTCTAGTGATAGTGAGTGAGTTCTCAGGAGGTTTGATGGTTTTATAAGCATCTGGTATCTTCCCTTGCTTGCTTTCACTCTATCCTGCCACCCTGTGAAGAAAGCCCCTGCTTCTCCTTTGCCTTCCTCCATGGTCGTAAGTTTCCTGAGGCCTCCCCAGCAAGGTGGAACTGTGAGTCAATTAAATCTCTTTCCTTTATGAATTACCCAGTGCCAGGTATTTCTTCATAGCAGTGTTGGAACAGACTAATACACACATGCTCCTTCTCACCAGTTCTATTCAAGAGAGTATTGGAAGTTCTGACCAGGGCAATCAGGTAAGAGAAACAAATTAAGCATATTCGAATAGAAAGAGAGGAAGTCAAATTGTTTTTGTTTGCAGATGACATGATCCTATATCTAGAAAACCCCATCATCTCAGCCCAAAATCTTCTTAGGCTGATAAGCAACTTCAACAAAGTCTCAGGATACAAAATCAATGTGCAAAAATCGCTAGCATTCCTATACACCAACAACAGGCAAGCAGAGAGCCAATCATGAATGAACTCCCATTCACAATTGCTATAAAGAGAATAAAATACCTAGGAATACAGCTAACACGGGAAGTGAAGGACCTCTTCAAGGAGAACTACAAACCACTGCTCAAAGAAATCAGACAGGACACAAAAAAATTGAAAAACATTTCATGTTCATGAATAGAAAGTCTCAATATTGTGAAAAAGGCCATAGTGCCCAAAGTAATTTAGAGAGTCAACGTTATTCCCATTAAACTATCATTACAGGAGAATGAGATAGGAGACCGGGTTAGGATGAAGAAGGATGGATTTCACTTTGAACACGTTGAGTTTCTCATGTCTTTGAGACAGTGGGCAGTGGGCTACCCAAAGGCAACTCAGAGAAGAGATCTGGAGCAGATATAAACGAAGAAGTGGAGAGCACACAAATGGCCACTGAAACCCTGGATCTGGATGCTGCTGTTGAAAGGCAGAGCACAGAACAGGAGGAGAAGAGAAGAGGGACTTGGAGCCTTTAGGAGCATCAACATTTAATGGCTTGGTAGAAAATGATGAGGAAGCTGAGGAGACTAAGGAAGAAGGGCTGAGAAATCGAAAAAGAAAGAAAATCCAGGAGAGTGTGTTGGGGGAGTGTGCTGGTTCTCGAAACACAACAAGAGAGATTTGATAAGGGCATAAAGAGTCAGTGGTGCCCTTTGAAGGGTGACGTGGTCATACAGACTGATATGAGCAATGTCATCAGTGACTTAGGGAAAGCTGTTTCCATGAACTAATGGTGATAGGAACCAGCAAATGGAGATGAAAAGCAGCATCAACTCTTCTGAGAACGTTGGCTAAGATGGAAAGAGAGGAAAGGTGTCAGCTGAGTAGGTTTGTAATACTAGGCTATCAAATTTTTAGGAGCTATATTTTTTAAGATGGAAGAGGTTTGAACATGGAAAATGGGGAAACCAGTGAAGCAGGACTTTGATCAGAGAGGTAGGAGGTGAGACAGAGGAATGTAACAAGGAACAACAGTTATAAAGCTAAAATTCTGATTCAGTCTTGATTAAAATGAAAATAAAACATGCTCTGATAAGACGACTTCAAAGGATAATCTGCTTGGCATATCTTGATAATTCAAAACACTGTATTGGTTATTTCCATTCTTAGCAAGAGAAGAAAGAAGACAGAAAACATCAATATCCCAATGGTTGAAATCACAATGACCAAGAAGCAAACTTGGAAATCAGCTAGAAGGGCCAAAGGTTTTATTTAAGTTAAAAATTTTACATGCCATGTCTTGCTGTCATGAATTACAGCTACTCTCTTGAACATTTACAAAAATAGGACAAGAGGCTTTCAAAGATATTCAAGTCTTAACTCCAAAATTTTGTTTGATCACCCAGGTCTGAACTCTCTCATTGCATAACTAATGTATACCATACATAAAATGACACTTCTCAGAAAATTTCATTTTGTCTTTAGCTATAAAATATGATAATTTAAAAAAACTCCCTGTAAGTATAGGTATAGATGTAGATATAGGAATAGATATATTAATTATAAAGATAGACTAACATAGTTATAGGCATAGATATACATTTAAACAAAGGTATGATATTATGAGCTGTTCTGTTGATAAAAAAAAGTTTAAGGCCTTTTGGGTGTGGTTTACATTGTGCTTGTAATAGATTTTAATCAAAACACAATATAACACAAGTTTTTAATCTGAACTTGATTTCTTCCATAGTATAAATTAAGAAAGGAACAAATGAGAGATGGGATAACACATGGTGTTAAGGGCTACAGAGAGGTCAAGGGAGGAAATTCCAGGAAAAGCACTCATTCCTGGATGACAGGGGAGTTTGATGGTCTTTTCAATTGTGCTGCACAGAAAAAGATGTATGGGAGAAAATGAAATTTCAGGGAAAGATTAGGTGGTGAAAAAAAGCTTGCAAAACTAAACAGAAAAAGTGAGGGTGTCAGTCTTAAGTGAAAATTCTTCTGGAGAAGATGGGAGGGGAGAGAAAAGGGGGAGAGATGAACACCAGTGTATTAGTGAAAGATAAAGGGAAATGTTTGACATTGAGCTATTAGCTAGTGTTATCAATCATAGCCCCCCATTTTTATCTGTTTTTGACCTATTTTCATTTTCTTTGGGCTCGTCTGGGAACAAAGATATCTTTGTGAAGCCTTTACTCCCTTTCATCATTTAATAATCACTTCTATTTTTCAGCATTTACTAAAAAGGCTGTTTCTCAGCCCTGGGAATGCACTGGCATTAAAGGTGGGAAACAGAAGCTGTACTTTCAGCTCTTCCAAAGAAAAGCACTTCAGAAATCAAAGGCATTGCTATATTGTTATTATTCTCTCCTTCCCCTGAAGGCTTGGCATGACATATTTTTGATGCTCAAAGAGAAGTCTTTTCGTTTAGCCATTATATTAATAATCTGTGACTCTAAAAAAGGAATGGATATACAAATTGATCAACCTAGCCTAATCATCTCCTCTTTCCCTTAGTTCCAGAGCTATGGATCTGAGCCAAGAATCAGAAATAGGAACATTGTAACTCATTTCATCTCCCATGTAAATCACATTCAGCAATGCATAATTGTGAGGGAGGGCAGAGAGCCAAGCCCCATCAGCTCTGTGAAAACAGATCCACAACCTCAACAGGCATTGATAGCATGAGATGTTAATTCATGAATAATCCTTCCACGTTTTTACACTGTTATATAACCAGTTGCTTTTTATAATGATATTGGAATAATGAATAATTGGAATGATGAGTTGAGGACAAAATATGAAGTTATTTTAAAAATAAGTAATAAATAGATCTAAGAAAAGTACCAGTTTTTCTCTATCAAGACAAAAATGGATGAATCTTAACAATACTCAGAAAAAAATAATAACTAGGAGAACTCCTAGTTAACATTTTCCCCACTTAGATAGCACCTTACATCTAAGGTAGCACCCATAGGGAAGTATCTAATAACAGCCTGAGGGGAAAGAATGTTTTAAACTCCAAATGTAATTCATACATGGAAGTTCATGTAATTGGAAGTCATCTGTAGATGAGCAGGTTCTAAAATAAAACATTGTAACAGTAGGTGAATGTGACTCCAAGTTGTGACTGCTCAACATGTTATAGAAATATAATTTGATTTAGTTATAGATAGGTAGACAGATAGACAAACAGACAGACAAGAGATAGGATAGATAGATAGATAGATACATAGATAGATAGATGAAAAGGTAGATAGATAGATATAGATAGACAGATAGATAGATACATAGATACATAGATAGATAGATAGATAGATAGATAGATACATAGATACATAGATACATAGATACATAGATACATAGATACATAGATAGATGTAATGATAGGTATAAAAAAAGTAACTCGAGCTCTTTCTATTGACCAACTAGAGTTTATTTACATCCTTATAGATCTCACTCAAATTATTTCAAAATACATGTATTTCTAAATATATCCATTACTTGGAAATGAAAGAGACATTAGAAGTCTGCATAGTAGATGGAAATTTTATAAAATAAACCAATCTAATATTAAATGAGCACATAGTTTAATAAAATTTTCTTTTCCAATAGTCAGAATTAGAAAAACTGATCCCGGCCGGGCGCGGTGGCTCAAGCCTGTAATCCCAGGACTTTGGGAGGCCGAGACGGGTGGATCACGAGGTCAGAAGATCGAGACCATCCTGGCGAACACGGTGAAACCCCGTCTCTACTAAAAAATAGAAAAAACTAGCTGGGCGAGATGGCGGGCGCCTGTAGTCCCAGTTACTTGGGAGGCTGAGGCAGGAGAATGGCGTAAACCCGGGAGGCGGAGCTTGCAGTGAGCTGAGATCCGGCCACTGCACTCCAGCCCGGGCGACAGAGCGAGACTCCATCTCAAAAAAAAAAAAAAAAAAAAAAAAATTCTAGAAGTTGAGACATAAAAACATCTTTGGATACCTGAAAAGTAAACTAAATAGAAGACCTGTTTTTGTTTCTGAGTTAGTGATAATATTGATTATAGAGCACGCTTCTTTAAAGACCAGAGTGTAGGTTCCATGTTTTGTTCACTGATATATCCCAAGATCCTAGAATAATATCTGGCACACAGCAGTGTTTATTAAATATTTATTACATTGAATTGGTGCTGGCATTCCTAGCATGAAAATTGTAGAATAAGGTGTCCTCCACCTGATCTATCATTTAGTTATAACTATTACTCTCAACAACAAAAAAATTAGAATATACTCATTTGTCACTTAACATTTATGAACAACTTGCCACACATAACCTCATCCAGTTCTCCAGGTTCTGCACAGCCTGGAGACAGCTGGGCACCAGGAGCCCACATCGGAACCCCTGTCTGATGCCTGACTCTGTTCTCTCCTACTGTCACTGTTAAGGATTAAGTTGTGTCCCCTCTGCCCCCAAAATTCACATGTTGAAGTCCTAATCCACAATTCCTCAGAATGTGACCTTGCTTAGAAATAGGGTCATTGCAGATGTAATTAGTTCAGTTAGGATGAAGTCATACTGTAGTAGGATAGACATGATTAGCTGCTTCATAACAAAGGGAAATTTGGACTCAGACGTGCACACAGGGAGAAGGTCATGTGAAGATGAAGGCAGCAATCAGAACAATGCTTGTACCAACTGGGCAATGTCAATGACTATCAGGAAACTGCCAGAAGTTAGGGGAGCCCTCACAGTCCTCAGAAGGAACCAACCCTGATGAACCCTTGATTATGGACTTCTGGCCTCTAAAACTGTGAGGCAATAAATTCCTGTTGTTTAAGCCACCCAGTGGCACTTCGTGGCAGTTTGCAGCACCCAGTTTGTGGCACTCATTTCTTTTGGCTGTAAGTAACCCTAGCAATCTAATGCAGCCACCTACTTACTCCTAGCAGTTTGTCAGATGTCCTACCAGGGTACTTGTAGCCCTGACCTTACTCCCACTGGACACCCTCCAGTACAGAGCTGAGAGTTCACGAGATTGCCTCCAATTTATCCCAAAGCATGCACAATTATATGTTGTAGATGTCTGACATGTTCTTCCATCTAATGGCACAGCAATTACGCCCAACACCTTTCCCTTACCGTCTCCTGGCTCCTGTGCTTGAAGAGGCATTGTAACCTGGAGGGGGCGGTGGAAACCAGGACTGCCTGTTAAGAAATGACACAGTAATAAACACGATGCTTGAAAGGCTGATCCCACCCACATGTCTGAAAATAATTTGACAGTTAAAAAGACAATGAGATTATACCAAGCCTTGGAAGTAAAATGAACACTATTTCATAAATGAAGTAGGAAGTAACTGTCCTATATTCTAGGCTATCTGTTCCTCCAAGTAAACTTCTTTTCTCATTTCCTTTGGCACTAAGTAATGTGGACATTTCTTTTAAAAATAAATCTAAAGCAAACCTGGAAAATAATGACAATTGCTAAATCTAGATAGTAAATTCATGTATGTTTATCATGTTATTCTCCCTATTTTTTGCATGTCTGAACTATTCATAACAGAAATAACAATCTTATACTCTACTCAAAATATATACAGTTTTATTTTTATTTTTATTTTTGAGACGGAGTTTCGCTCTTGTCGCCCAGGCTGGAGTGCAGTGGCGCGATCTCAGCTTACCACAACCTCTGCCTCCCGGGTTCAAGCAGTTCTCCTGCCTCAGCCTCCCAAGTAGCTGGGATTACAGGTGCCCACCACCACGCCCAACTAATTTTGTATTTTTTAATAGAGATGGGGTTTCTCCATGTTGGTCAGACTGGTCTCAAACTCCCGACCTCAGGTCATCCACCCACCTGGGCCTCCCAAAGTGCTGGGATTACAGGCGTGAGCCACCACGCCCAGCCTCAAAATATAATTTTTTAAAAACTGTGGGCCAGGTGCAGGGGCTCATGCCTGTAATCCCAGCACTTTGGGAGGCCAAGGCAGGTGGATCACCAGGTCAGGAGCTCAAGACCAGCCTGGCAAAAATGGTGAAACCCCGTCTCTACTAAAAATACAAAAATTAGCTGGGTGTGGTGGCATGTGTCTATACTCCCAGCTACTCGGGAGGTTGAGGCAGAGAATTGCTTAAACTCGGGAGGCAGCGGTTGCAGTGAGCCGAGATCGCGCCATTGCACACTCCATTTCCAAGAAAAGAAAAGAAAAGAAAAGAAAAGAAAAGAAAAGAAAAGAAAAGAAAAGAAAAGAAAAGGAAAGAAAAGAAAAGAAAAGAAAGAAAGAAAGAAAGAAAAGAAGCTGATAGAAAACTCTGACAAGTAAGAACATTGAAAGCGTAAGTGAATATCATAGCAGCACTAGCTTCAGTTCTAACCTCAATTAGAAAGATGTCCTCACATCACTAGGTCATAATTTTAGTTGGTAGCAATAGCTAAGCAGAAAGACCAAGATACGAATGAAAAATGAAGATATTCAGATGAGAACGGTATGCACTACAGAAGAAAAGGCAGACAGGAAAGCTGGCTTTAAATTGTTTAAGTAGGTCTCTTCTCTGAGCCACTGCAGAGCTGAACTAAGACAAGTTACGAGTCACTCAAGGCAGATCCCAGCTCAAGGTAAGGAATAGATGCTACCCAGGAGAGCAAGTCAAAGATGTGTCCCAAAATAATGAGAGTCTTATTGCTGGCTTCAGTGACCCTGAATTATGCCCAAAATGTCAGAGGAAGATTCTTGCACTAGGTAGGAGATTGAACTGACTATCCTAAAATTTCTCTTTCAAACTTAGGAATCTGTTTTTACTAGGCAAAGGGTCAAGGGGCATGAAATTTAGGTTCAAGGGAAAGATGAATCACATTTCTGAGACTTTGCAGGCTCAACCAGAATTTTGTTGAAGGAAAAAAATAGAATCAGTCATTTTTCTCCAGCAGCACCACGGCAATGTCAGCCGGTCCATCAACAAACATTGAGTACCTACCCCGTACAGAGTATGGACCCAGGTACAGACAGGGAAATTGAGAAAATTTTAAAACATTGATGTTTGTAAATGCTTATTTTCCATTTGCATCACAATTCATAGCCCTGGGGTTTTTTCAGCATGCACACTTCTCTTCCACCATCATGTTCTGTCTCATGAAGAATATTTGGTCACCACTGGTCCAACTACTCCTCCGTGCCTGCTAATTACATAGGACTCAGTACCAGCAGAATGTGGGAGACCATGCAGAGGAGGTCGGTGGAGGAGGCAAGAATCAAACAAATACAGATGTGTGTCTCCAGAAAGGGTCTTTGACTCTGCATTTGGAAGCAAGACCAGCCCAATCCACAGAGCGGAGGTGGCATCTCCACATACAGGCCTGTTTCAGGAGCATGGCAGCATGGGGCCCTACATTCATCGTTATTTCAGGTTAAGATATTCCCAACAGCAACACTCCATGAAATATGCTACCTTGAGCAGTTCGCCATTTAACATGCGAGCTCTATCATCTAAAACATTTCCTAGAAATTCAAGGCCCTAAAGGAACTGAAAACAAGACTCTATATTTGAGAAAGAGATTGTTGGGGGAAAGAGCTGAAGTTTGGGAACAGCAGAATGTAGATGCTGGATCCCCGCCAAAGAGAGGAGGAAGCTTTCTAATGCTGCCTGGGAGTTTGGTGGATGACTTGCTTCAGAAATTAATAAAGAACAGTCTTTCATAGTATATCAGCAAGAGGCAGACACAGTGAGTTCATTGTACCTCTTCTTCTTTACAGGAGTAGTAGTAGAAGTAGATGCTACGGTGTTGGAGGTGTTTGCATTCAATGAACCGCCAGGTTGCCTATTTAATGACAAGAACAACAATTAATCACACTCTCAAACTTTTTCATTTCAGCCTACCTTTGAAAAGTCTTAAATTCTACTCATACTCCTGCCTGCTCTCTGTTCATCATAAAGTGTTTCACTTGAGGATGGAAAAACAGCCAAAAATCTTTTCCCTTAGTTGACATATTTTAGAAGTTGTCAGGTTCTCATAAAACTAGCTAAAACTAAAGGAATAAAGAAGTGATTCATAAAATGACATTAACTGTCTGAAATTCACACCAATCAATTCTGGCATGCCATAGATTCACATTTCTTTTATTCCTGTGATTGTATTGTGACTAATTATGTTGCAGTTTTTTGCATTAGAAAAATTTTTAAATCATACCATCTTAAGTCTCTATCTAGCATTTATTCATATATGCAGATCCTCAAAAATGGAAGTGACCCAGGCCCGTTTCAAGCTCTGAGAGGTGTGATCCAGTGTATAAATCACCTTATACATAAATAGGAATTCAAAAATAAAATAAGTTTACAAATATGTCTCATTTGGGCTGCTTGTAACCACCAGTAGTACATTCCAGGGAAAATGTATTTCGTTTAAATAGATTTTTAGCTCACCCCATGATTTCCCAATTCAATTTTCTCTGAAGGAGGAGGCGTAGATGTGAAGGGTGGGTAGGGAAGGAAGTGAGGTGTGGAGGAAGGGTTAATTATTGTGGGAGTAGAGAGAAGAAAAGTCCTGTGGGGGAAAAAATAAGGAGTCTAGATTTTAACAAAGAAGAAGAAAGAAAGGATCACCTAAGCTTTGGTGTTTGATTAGAGTAATGATTGGAAATCTTTTTTTCTGCAAAAGTCCAGATAGTCACATTTGGACCTTTGCAGACCATTTTGGTATTGTCTTCTACTACTCAACTCTGCCAGAGCAATAGGGGCATGGCTGTATTCCAATAAAATTGGCCTGAGGTGGTTTTCCCTGGTTTTTCTTGAACACGTAAAAAGAAATATACTACAATTAGAAAGAATACATACAACTTTGTTACTTCCGGTGATCTAAACATGGACATGCTCCTGGTAAGAGAGAAAGAAAGCAAAGTTTGAACAATGAAGAATGAACATTTGCATCTATTTTGAATTATTCTTGAATGTAGAGTTATTAAAAGTTAGACATTGGTGAGAGAAAGAAATAGAAAGCATCATATTTTAATAAATTTCATAAGATGATTTCATGATTCTGTCTCTTGTACTAGAGTCCAAAGAATTTTCTTTCTTCTGAAAATTTAGTGTCATTTAAGTCCAGTATTTTTATTTGTTGGATTCAGTAATTTTCCTTAACAATAATAATGTAAAATTTGCATTTGCACCTATTTCATAATTTTGCCACCAGGACAACTTAAACAGAAACATAAATGTGGTAAGAATGGTGATTTGGAGCTACTAGTGCTCTTGATTTTTAAGCTAAACAACAAGATTTTGTTCTAGCCATGCACAGGAGTAATGATTTTTACTCCTGAATTTCTGCAATAAAAATAATAGAGAGTAAGAATTTACAGAAAGATATCAAGTAGGATTGAAGAATTGCAAGTACATAGGTAACACTTAGAAAAATATTATACTTGAGCCTTTCCCATAGCTAGTAGATACTGGTACCTATTGGTTAGTTGTTTATCCAAGGTATTGGCCTTATACATTTTAGCAGCATCATTTCTGTCTGAGATCCTTTATAAAGAAACAAGACAAAAGTCTGAATAAACATTTAAATTGTCAAACTCCTTTCAGACCATTTTCTTGCTAGAATAGCTTAACAATATAACCTTTCTGCCGTAAAGAGAACTATTTTTCAAGTGTTACATTTTAGAAAATTTTTAAATAAAAAGAAACTACTTATGACAAAATCTACTTATGAGGTTGTTTTAATAGAGTTTGAAATTTTATTTTATTTTATTTTATTTTTTGAGACAGAGTCCTGCTCTGTCACCCAGGCTGGAGTGCAGCAGTGTGATCTCAGCTCACTGCAACCTCCGCCGCAGGGTTCAAACTATTCTACTGCCTCAGCCTCCTGAGTAACTGGAACTACAGGCACTCACCCCCAAGCCGAGTTAATTTTTGTAGTTTTAGTAGAGATGATGTTTCACCATGTTGGCCACACTAGTCTTGAACTCTTGACCTCAGGTAACCCACCCGCCTCCACATCCTAAAGTGCTGAGATTACAGGTGTGAGCCACTGCGCCCAACCTGAAATATTAAAAGTGTTATGCCTTTTGCCTGTTTGCCTTTCTGACTCATCGAGCATTTAACTCATTAACTATTTTCATTTTCATTATTGTCTAATGATATATCTTGTCAATGACAGTACTTCCTAAGTCAGTGAAAGGCGTCAATGAAATACTTTTTTTTTTTAATGGTTTGTGGCATAAACAATATTATGTGTTTGCCAAACACATTTTCTTTTCTTTCTGAGCAATCAGGGAGACCACATTTCCCAACCTTCACTGCAATTAAATTGGGACCATATGATTGAGCTCTAGACTAAAGAGTGTGGGCAGACATGTTATCTGCCACTTCCAGACCCATTGTAAAACCTCCTGGTGATCTTCCATGTTCTTTCTTCCCCCTTCTACTATGGCTTTGGTATGCATGGCAGCATAAAGATGGCAGCATTAAAATATGGAAAGAACTTAGGTCCCTGAGTCACTTCATGGACTCCAGCAAATCACATTGGACTCTGATGTGTCAAGCAGTACCTTATAGTATGTTAAACCAGCTAGATTTGGAAGAGAGGAAGCAGACTTGTTAAAAAGTTACTCTACCTTGACAAATTAGTTTACTTTGACTAATACATGTAATGAGTCCAAATGATCATTAGAGATTTTAATCATTCTAATCTCATAGATCTAGAAAAGCTGTGTTCATCTGCTTCTTGAGTTAGAAAGGACAAATAAGGAAGGTTATCATTCTCTACCAATGGTGGGATCTCATAACTTCAGCCCCTTTCCTTCTTTCCTTGTCTCATACCTACTACTGTTTGCTGGTCATTTGATATGCTTTCTCGACTCTCCAGAACATCCCTGCAAGGTAGGCATAATGATTTTCATTTTATAGATAAAGAAATGGAGTCTCAGAGTCATTGTGTGGCTTTCTCTTGGCAACACAAATAGAAAGTAGTCTATCTCCCAAGTCATTCACTGGGATCCAATGTCATATATTTGATTCTGTAGTATGATTGTTCCCCAAACGCATATATTAGGTTAACACATCTTCCTTTAGTCTTTATTCTTCATCTCTCACAATCTCTTTCATGCTACCTAGGGGATAAGTCTATCAATGGTAATGGAGAGAACTCTAAACCACCATTTCAATATGTATGTTGATTTCATATTGCTGGGGGATATTAATTTTGTAATTATCCTGGAAATTAAATTTCTGTCAACTAGTGATATAAATTAGGTTATTTTAATAAAAATCGGTTTTGGAGACTTGAAATACCCAACAATGTAATTAGCAACATGATCAGAAAAGCTGAAAGAAAAGTTAAACTTTCACAATGGAGCACTAGGGGGCCTCCTAACCTAGATTTTCCAAATTAGTTATAACCCACTATCTCTGCATGCTACGTACATATTTGTTTATGTTTCTTTTCCACACCTTGTCTTTTACACACATAAGTATATTTTAAAGGGAACTTTTCAAATGCAAACCCAGTACTTTTCTCATATTCATTAAAACAATTCATCTGCATCATTATTAAAATGCCAATGCACACATACCAGATATATTTGATCATCCTCCTCCTAAAATTATTTCATGTCTTACATTTTGGAGTGGTCTATATTACAGAAGTTTGGCTCCTGCTAATAGGACTTGCCTTTCTTTACTGACACCTGTGTTCTCTTCCTCAAATCTATTTCCACATCGAGTGCCTTGGGAATGAGCTGCCAGAATACTTTTTCCAAACATACCACTAAAGTGTGTAAATAAATTATGTAATCTCTGGGCCTGCTTTCGAGGGTATAAAATGAAGGACTTGGGATATATTGGTGGTTCTGAATCTCAGCTGCACATAGAATTACTTTATAAGCTTGAAAAAAAATGCTTGAGTTCCACCTCAGGCTAATTAAATCAGAATTTGAGGAGTGAGGGGTAGTAGGATAGAAGGCACCAACAAAGTTTAAGAGCTCCGTCAGTGGTTCTAATTTATGACTAAGGCTGAGAATGACCTAACTACATTGCCTGCGAGGTCTAGTCTATTTCCAGCATTCGTAGGCTGCGTCTCGGCTGACCTGACATAAACGTTCAGACACATAGCCTACAAAAGCTTATGTCTTCCACCTTACTTGAGGCTCAATTATCTCACTTTAAAATTCATTCCTAGAAATAAGGTTTCCTTCTTCAATTAGCCATCTGCAAGACCAGGATGAATGGACAGAGGTATTTTATCTACCTCTTCTCTATGCACCGCTGTGGAGACGAGATCTTGTACATATACTACAAATTCATTTTTGACAAGGATGATAATTTTTAAAAGAGAAAGACCAACTCTTTAAGATACCAGTGTTGATTGTCCTCTATTAGGGTGACTGACTTGAAAGCCTAGGAATAGTGCAGAAGGTATATACATTTGCTACATTAATCTACACTGGCACAGTCTGAGTTTAGAATCTATTGGATGCTGTAAGTTACCATGTATTTTCTTAAAACCCAGTAGGTGCCATTTTTGCCTACAATTGCCACACGTCTTTAGCTGCAAGGAGTAAACTCAACTAGCACTGGCTTTGGGTATTCATGGTGCCTATTTAATAGGAGTCCAAAAGACTCCTATTAAAGATGCTAACTTTGTCCTTTACTTCTGCTTACTAAGCATCTCTACCAAATCTAAACTAAAAATGTGATTTGTGGCATTTATACTTCAATCTGAATAGAAGTTGCTCTATTTTCCCTGTAGAGATGAGCGCTTTCCCTCCATGTAAGAAGGAACTAACAGCAGGCACACACGTTGAACTCATTCTATCAGCCCTATGGAGACTCCAGTGTCGAAAGAGTATTTTCACTTTCTAAAGAGAAAGTAAAGAGCTAATGTCTCTGTCCTGGAGTGTATTGAAACTATTGTATTATTAAAATTTACAGTCTCTCCATAAAGCAGTTGCACGGACTGATGTTTTTCCACCATCAGTGTGGAAGAACCAAATGTTGGAACAAGGATCACACATATTCACACAAAAAAACCCTATATTCTTCATTTTAAATTGAACTAACAGATGCCGTGCAGTACCCACCCTAGCTGTACTCAAATCAGTGTCACTAAGAATTGTTCACAACAACCTACTATTAGCAAGATTTTAGAAATGCATCTAGTCAAGATTTAGTGAGATTTGAAGAAAGTAATTCAATTCTTAGAGCCCTCTATCCCTGGGAATAAAATACCAGCGATTCAAACCTTATTTTGGTAAACGTTTAAATTCTTCATAACTTTATAAGAAAAGGAATTTCATATGTTATGCATTCTACTTACATGGTTCAAAAGAACCTTACCTGTCCAAAGTGTCATCAGAACTATACCGACTAATTGTAGCTTTTGACATATCTCTCTCATTTACTTTCCTGTAGCAAAAATAATTACCAAAAAAATCAAATAAATTATTTTAAAAAGTTTATAAAACCTATCATACATATGGCAATATTTTGACCTATTTGAGTAGGAAATGTACATGTTACCAAGGAAAGATAGAGTACCCAAATCTTCCAACTTGGATGGAATAAATTATGGAAAATCCAATATCCTATGCTAATAAAAGATTCTTCTCTGGCTCCAATTATTTCTAACAACAATGTAACATATTCAAATTAGGGATAAGGGTTCGTAAATCATACAACACAACAAACAACACAACACGCAAAATGGTTAATAACTAATGTGTACTCTTGTCAATGTTGTTTATTTCTACATAATAGGAACTCAAACTTTTATACTCAACTATATTTTGTTTGCAGAATTTTAGCAGTGCCATAAACCAGCACCATGGACTAAATCCGTAAACGCTTTGTTTAATATTCAGCACCGTGGACAGGGTTGAAAGAAGGGAACTTACAGGGAGAAGGAGGGGAAAGACAGCAAAGAAAGGAAAGAAAGGAAACAGGAAAAGCTGGGAAAATGAAAAGGAGAAAGTGGGAAGCGAGAGAAGGGAAGGATAGGAGGAAAAGAGGAAGAGAGAAGAGTGATAGGAAGAAGGAGAAGAGAGACAAGGGCAAAGAGAGGAGAGCAAGACAGATGAGCAAAAATGGGAGGAGGGATTTAGAAAATAACAGAAAAGAGGATAGAAGTCTCAATAGAAGGAATCGTGATCATGGAAGCAAAAGAAAGATCTTGATCAAACATGAAAAAGCCTGTTTAATGCCTCCTATAACCCTATGATATAAAGCAAGCAAGCTTTTTGGAGAATTCTCTATTATTTATTGTGTTTGTTTTTCCAAGTATCATTTAAAACCGTCCTATCCAAAGTATTGCATTAGAATAAGTACTAAGACTAGGTGCTAAAGATTTAATTTTAAACTTGATGTGGCATATATTCACTAAGCAACTATTTGGATGTATTCAATATAAAAAGTACTACAAATAGTGCAAAAAGTATATTTGCTGTATTAGTAGTGGAAAAAGTAACATTTGCTGTATTAATCAACACTGTTGTACTAATAAATATAAGGAAATCTAGAATAAAATAACTATAGCTGCCATCTACAGAGTAAGACGGACAAATCAGGTATGTACCTCCAAAGACAGAAAGTAGTGAGTGCCATAAAAGAGGTTTAGGTAAGGTGTAAGGAAGTTCTAAGTTGAGAAAGCTGATTTCTAGGTATGCAAACCAGAGAAGGCTTTATGGAATGAAGTGCAGTTTGAGCTGGGCCTTGGAGGGGAAATAGATGTGGAATAGATGTGAACATTTTCGAATAGAGGTAGAGGGAACAGTATCAGTTGAGGCAAGAAAAAAAGTGAAGAAAAATGCCAAATACAACTCCCCCAAAGTTTAATACAACCCCAAAGTGAAATCATGGCGTGGTTCACCATCGTGTGTAATGTGTAAATGCAAGCAGGTGCTGGAGGGCCATCTGACCCCTTCCAGAAAACAGCCCCTCCCAAGACACTATCACTATGTCTCTAGGTGGCCATTGTCTTCCTACTACTTATCACAATAAGACATGTTTCAACATGTTATTTTCATTCTCTCTCCTCCCTCACTTTCAACTAGGATGCAAGTTCTGTGAAAGCAGCGACTTTCCAATTGTGGATAATATGAAGGTATTATCTAAGGTGATAACAGTATATTATTTATTTTCCTTTATTTTCAGACCCCACTCATGTCAGCTCTCTGCACACATTGTCATCTCTGTGGGAAGTGCTTCTTTCCTTGCTCCATGCCCAACAGCCAGTCTTGCCCATTTGGGAAATTTTTCCTCATAATCCTTCAAGCATCATCACCAACACCAAAGACCACTTCCATAGTGAGGTCTCTGATTATTTAGGCAGAGTTAGTCTCCCCTCCTTTCTATTCCCATAGTGCACTCACACACGTCTACTATAGCACTTTCCGTGACAAACTTTAGTATTTTCATTTGTGGATATTTTTTCATGAATACAAGAGCTCCAAGGTCAAAGATTATGTTCTATGCATCTTTGTATTCCTGGCACCTGGCACAATGCTGGCACATAGCGGGTGCTCCAAAGTGGCTGTTGAGTGGGCATCAAGGTAAAGACAGCCTCTGCAGAGCAGAAAAATGACAAGTGACACCCTCTGAGCAAGTACCAGGAGAAAAACAATCTGCCCTACTCTTTTAGGGAGATTGATTCTGTGATGTTAGTTATAGGTCAAGGGGGAAATGTCTAGGGCTTACAGATTTTTGTTCCTTAAAAGACTGATATGCTACTTTAGCCACAACGCTGGCCACCACGAGGAAGGGTTCAGGAAATCAATATAATTTAAAATATGAAATAAGCATGAAAGGGATTATGCTCCTGTTAACCTAAAACACATTGTATGTACATTAAGAATATGAAGCGTATTTCACACTTAAAAAACATAAGGGTCTGTGTTCTTTAATCATTCCAGAGAAAGGTGAATAACATATAGGCAGCAATTTCCACGGGTGGCTGGACTCAAATGATGAGCTTCTCCTTTGTTGGTGAGATCAGAGCCAGCTGAGAACCAGGCTCTGATCTTCAAAACCATAAAGACTAAGGACAGGGCCTCGGCCCTGTCACAGAACAGTAAATCAGATGAACTAAAGCTGGCATCAGGAAAATGAAACGGCAACTCTGTGTAGAGGGTTATATGCTCAGCACCCTTAAAACAGGTCAAAATTATTAAAAAGTTTAAAAGGGTTGAGAGAAATTCATAAACAAAAGTTTCCAACATAGACATGTCCCAGGTGTCTGCTTAACTTTTTAAGCTCCACGCCATAGAAGACATCCACACTCCCTTTCTAATTACATTTTAATGACAAACAGACACAAGCTACTAGACCAGATAAAACTTGTGTCTGATAAATATTTAGGTTCTTCTGATGGGTGTGGTTGTTTGTATGCATGTGAGTACAGCTGTGTTTTAATAACAATATTCTCTATTTTTTTATCAGTCCGAGATTATTTACATCATTGTGATTACTGTTTTATCTTAATTTTTCTACTAATGTGCTTTGATCAGTCTATTTGCCACTGAGGATCAGTTCATGTTTTCCCACTAGCCCAGGAGTTTCCAAAAAGAAAGGTACTGTACCATACAGCAAGTGAACTCTGGAGTTGTTATTTCTGTGTTTTAGGATTCCTTTCCCTAAGGTTCAGAGATATCTAATCTGGTCATGTTGCTGTTGTTGTTTGTTTGTTTGTTCATTCATTTGTTTGAGAAACAGGGTCTTCTTCCATCACCCAGGCTGGAGTACAATGGAGCATCACTGCCCACTGCAGCCTCAGTGTCCCAAGCTCAGGCAATCCTCCCACCTCAGCCTCTGGAGTAGCTGGGACGACAGGTGTGTACCATCACACCTAGTTAAATAATTTTTTTTTTTTTTTTTTTTTTTAGACACGTTGCCCAGGCTGGTCTCGAACTCCTAGGCTGAAGGGATCCTCCCACTTTGGCCTCCCAAAGTTTTGGGATTACAGGCATGAGCCATGGCACCCTGCCTGATCTGATCGTGTTTCTATGAGAGTCCTTTCTCTGCCTGTCAGGAGGACTACCTCCATGGGATGCACAGAGGGTTGGTTATGTTCTGCCTCCAAGTCATGGCTCTGGAGAGGCAGAGTTTTCTTGTGGAAACCTCTGATGATATCACAGATTCTCCTTCACATGCCCAGAACATCGGGGAAAGCCCGAGGCATGCTGCAAATATTCAGCTGTCTTGAACAAGTCTTCTCTGAAAACTACCATCTTTATGTTTCTGCTCATGATGTAACATGTCTGAACACCCACCTGTCCAATGCATCATGGGAATTATGTCGGTTGAGCACCACCCTACCATAATTTTCATCTCTGCAAAGAAAGAACAAAAGTATGTCACATAGAAAGTTACCACAATATTGGCTAAGCACCAAATGAGAGAGACATGAGGGCGAGCTCACAATTTTTGGCAAGGTTAATTCATTTTACTTCAGTTGTGAGAACACAAAATTATGTATCTATTTTAACCAGTCACCACTTGAAAGAGCATGAGAAAAGAAACAAGTTTGTCAGTACAAATGATCATTTATCCCATGAGGTTTGCACATGATTCAACAATGAATGAGTGTTGTGATGTGTTTTGTTTTATCAGACTGTGGGAATATGAGCCCATTTGCTTTATATGTATTAGAAGAGTCCTTTTTGGCTTGAAGTCAAATACAAAAGCTTTCCACAAATTGTGTTTAAATTTAAGCAAGCCCATTATGTCTGGATATGTTGGTGGACTTGACAGTTCTCCTTCATAAAATGTGGGAAACTCAGTACCAATATTTGTGGTTAAGGAGATTTATAATTCACAGGAGACCTAGCCCACTTTTGAGCCATGAGAATACAGTTTGCTCTAGTTAATCATTAAAATAATCCTATGAATTAGGCAGTGAAGACACTGTCACATCCAGTTCACAGATGAGAAAATTGATTGGGGATTTTGTGGCTTTCCTAAGACCACAAGGTTAGCAAGTAACAGACATGCGTCTAGGACCCAGATCTTTTCATTCCAAACCGTTGCTATTCCTACTGGTCAACCCTGCAATCGACCTTCATATGTAAAATCTCAAAGTAATATCATTCTTGTTTTGTACAGTGGAACTGAAAGTACAGGCCCTTTCAGGAAATGTCAAAACATGTAGTGAAGCCTTTGGATTTGAGCAAAGGCAGAAAGTACTTGAACCTATTTCATGTCAACCCAACCAAACCTGAAATACCACATTTTTCCTGGTTGTGCTCCAGTAACATTACTCAATTCTCTGGTACTTTTTTTTTTTTTTTTTTTTTTTTTTGATGGAGTCTTGCTCTGTCTTCCAGGCTGGAATGCAGTGGTGCAATATCTTTGCTCACTGCAACCTGTGCTTCCTGGATTCAAGCAATTCTCCTGTCTCAGCCTCCCAAGTAGCTGGGATTACAGGTGCCCGCCATCACGCCCAGCTAATTTTTGTATTTTTAAAGTGGAGATGGGGTTTCTTCATGTTGGCCAGGCTGGTCTCGAACTCCTGACTTGCCCACCTCGGCCTCCCAAAGTGCTGGGATTACAGGCCTGAGCCATCATGCCCGGCCTCTGGTACCATTTTTAATGAAGCTATAAAAGAACTGTAGTAGACAATTAAATAGAAAGATGAACAGTAAAAGTGAAACAATGCCAGCAAATATATACTCTCAAAGACCCCAAGAGAACTTTCCTATCTTCCTCCGTATCTCTTACTGAAATTTTTGAAAGAACAGCAGATACCAGGCATGTTTTTATCTGAGGAAGAATTATAACACACAGCCCCGAACTGGGCCAGGGAAAATCAGGGAAGCATCAAAGCCAATTTTCCCTTCATTCAGCAGCTCCTATGCCATCCAAGTTGGCTTCCCTGGGTTTTCTTGGGGAGGCATGCCTGGCATAAAAGCAACATTCCTCCCAACTGTGATTTGTCTTATACATTCTATCTTCACTCATCTGTGTAAATGTCGGCAATCCAAAATGTATGGTCTACATTTGACATGACACTATCACTACAGAAAATTGGAAATGCTCTGACAGAAGCAATAAATGCTGCTTCATGGAAGGAAATGATTGTTGTCCAATAGTGCTAACTCCAAAAGTTAGTGTGAGTCTCTAAATCTCTAAACTCCTGTATATTTCCTTGAAATAATAATATTCAATAACAGAAATTAATAGATATTTTAAATTTAACATTTACACGAATGACCCTTAAATAACCATATCTGCAGAGTTTGTAGATAGTTTAGAGTAAGTATCCTATAATGCAGGATTTCCCAACTTCAGGACTGTTGACACTTTGGGTTTGATAATTTTTTGTGTGGGAGCTGTCCTGTGATTTATAGGATATTTACCAGCATCCCTGTTCTCTGCACATTAAATACCAGAAGCACTCCCCAATTTTAACAACAAAAATGTCTTCCAACCTTGCCAAATGTCTCCTGGAGGTAAAATTGTCCCTGGTTGAGAAACATTTGTGTAATGGAAAAACAATGGACCATGTTAAAATCTCATCTCTACCACTAAATAGCTATGTGCCATTAGACAAGTTACTTAGCTTCTCCGAGCTCAGATCCCTCTTCTGTAAAATGAGGAGATATAACACCTACCTTGTGTTTTATTGTAAAATTACTGGTGCTTTATACATAAAGTATCTAACACCAAGCTTAATAACAAAGAAATTATAAAATGACTACATAATTTATAACATACACACAACACGATATATATCCGGGCTGGACAAATACCTATTGCAAATCTATATTGGCAATGAGGCTACATGCCTATGGCCATAGTTTTCAAATCTTTAAACCTCTCAGCTAGTAGAAGTAATGCTCAAAACAAACAAAATTTTGTTGGTGGTAAGTACTTACAAAGTAATACCATATATTCCACCTTCCCAGTACCTAGAAGTAGATGGCACTAAATTAAGTCGGTAATTTTTTAAATTTCTCTTGTACGTATCAAAATTTTATATATTAAATTTGGAATTATACTATTTTTGTTTATTTCAGCTGACATGATCAACATAGCAGGAATTGTCTGATCATGGATTAACTGTTACCTTTTTGGAAACTGGAAAGTCATGTTTTCTTTTCCATTTACCAAGTAAGCACAAATATCCATCCTAGGTAATAACCAGGCTCTCTCTCAGTAATGACTCACATTCTCTTATGTATGTGGATTTTTAAAATGGCAGAGGTATTCTTGAAACTCTGGTGTGTAACCTATTTATGCTTACTAAGTCTTACCAAAGATTAGACCATGCAACAAAGTGTTTCAGGAGAAAAGTATTCACTTTTCAGATAAGCATTAGCTTCCCAAACAGAATGCCTCTCTCTGCCCCTCCATCCACCCACCACGCTCCACACCAGCTTACTTTTCTTCTTCAGGGCGTTTCTTTATCCAACTGTTATCCTGTAAGAAAGTTCTTCTTTTGTTCACCTCGTGAAAATCCTGCTGCTTCCGTGTGGTTCCCAGAGTGGTGCTCTTCATCTCTATCAACAGAAACATGAAAGACTGGAAGATGTAATAGTGTGGAGTTGAGCGTGGGCTTGGTAACCTGAAAATCCTGAGAGGCACAACTGATTGGCCAGCATCAATCTTCTAGGCTGGCAAGTCCAGTACTGATTCAAAGTAGGATGCACCAGCAAGAAAGAACAGATCCCACACCCTATCACCAAAGATAACACACAAAGCTGCTCAGGTGCCAACTGAAACTGCCAGTGCCACTTATGAGGCCCCATCCAGTCCCTGGGAAAGGAGAACTCCCAGCCTGGGATAAACTGAGCCAGGATTTAGTGGGCTGGCCATTTTACCCCATAAGAAATATACCTTGGAAGCCCACAAAAGACTGTTTTTATAATACCTAGTAATAGTCAATAAGTCCTGGTCATTTGATTCTAAGTAACTTAATTCTTTTATCCTGTAAGAGCCAAACACAAAGAAGGTCATATTTTAAAAAAAGATATTTTTATTGATTTTAAAAAAATGAATTCCAATTGCATGACTAAAAGCTGTGGCATGTATACTTTTTCTTAAGCCTAACTTTGCAATGCTAATTAAATTAGACTGTTGTTTCTCAGCATTCAATGTCTGTATTAAAGAACTGAGATCTGTGAGTTGTTTTACTGAAATTTTAAAGTTTTCTGAGTAAGAGAAACTCATGTACATTACCATTTCCTGTGGGAGACATTTTTCTCAAGGTAACATTGGACATGCTGCCTTCCAGTAAGGACCTAAAAGAAAAATGGGAAATAGAGAAAGCACAACAATGACTCTAAGAACCCGTAAGTGACTGTTTCATGACTGAGATTCACTTTTCAATGACAGTGACAATCACATGGTCTGTCATAACAAATGCATGACATAAAATGCCCCTGAGAGTTCATCTCTTCCAACATATTTGTTTTACAGATGGAGAAAATGAGGCCCAGGGCGTTTTGTGATTCCAGCGTTATAAGCAATTGGTAGAATCAGGCCATCAATTAATTCATGTGTTCAATCAATAATTACGCATGGAGTGCTTATACTGTCCCTGGCACTGAGCCTGGTGCTGGGGGCAGAAAAATGAGTTAGACAAGTGTCTGTTCATGGTCAAGAGGGAGAGAGAGAGATTGTGCTGAACCCACAGCACACTGTGAATGCCCAAAGAAGGGCTCCTCAGCTCCTTCCTGAAAAAAGCCAAAGCAAACTCAGGAAATTGCTGTGTAATTAGAAGGAAAGCAGCCAGGCACATGGAAATCACAGACTTTGAGAAGCACTGGTGATTTTAGGCAACCGCCACATGGAAAACTCAAAGTTTCTGAACTACTCTTCTGGTGTTAAGGGGTTAAGGTAACCCACAGCACCAGTCTGCCCAGGACTGATCCAGTTCCCCAGAACTGAATTATGACTTTGTGGGTCCTAGGCACTTTTGCCTTCGGGGTCCCTTCTTACTCACACAGACATACACACACACACAAATTTAAAATTCTATCTTATGACTATGTTAGTATGAATATGATCCTGGCTGGCTTCATTATTATTATTGTTATATCAATATTTTTCTTCTGTTATTGAAAGAAATAAAAATTACAATGCTTTTGTGGATCATAAATGTATTGTGGGCCTTTGCGCGCCTGAGTTAACCCTGCGTTTTCCTGAAAGTGGAAACCAGAAAAGTCCTGGGCAAACCTGGATGGCTGCTCACCCTGGGTGGGCTTATTACGTCCTTTCCAGTGTCCATCTCACCCGGACTGTGCGTGGAACATAGGAGGGGCATTCACGCTCAAGTCGGAAGCAAGTTTTAGGTCCATATTTATCACACTCAATGTCTGGAAAATGAATCACTTAATCTCCCTGCAAAATGAGGCTATTGAAACCTGCCATCTACTTCCTAAGTTGCTGTGATGATCAAATGAATAATGTACACAAAAAAACCACTTTGTTAAACGATCAATGCTGTTGGACTTAAGGAAATATTATTGGACAACTGTCTATAGGTATAACTTGGGGTTCTAAAAGCCCCCACTTCCTATCCTCTAATGCGAAAGTATTTCCTGCAACAACTTGCCATAGGACCTGAAGCAGGAAAGACACACTTCTCTGGGTCAAGGTACTATTTTCCTTGGGGTTGCTTCTTAGAATGTCAGTAGCACTGCAGAAGATCAGAGGTGGAGGCTGTAAGTGTCCAGACCAGCTCCCCCTCACCAGTCTGAAGCTTGGCAGCTACAGGCTCATGACTGTACCTTCCCTGAGGATTTGCCCTTCACTCCGCCTGGCTGGTTGCACAGCCTCCCCACTCACTACAACCTGGAGCCGGTGGCTGGCTGACCGGGATAAAAAAGGTCAGTCCTTTGCCTCAAGATAGAATCAATTTTATCCAGTGACTTGCACTTCAGAGCTGGGATCCGGCTGTAGATCAGCCAGCAGAGTGCACATCCTTGCTCACTTCCTTCCCTGGCCTTCCCCTGCCTCTCTCCTGAAAGCACACCCTCAATAACTCAAAAGCACCCAAATGCCTCTCAGAAATGGCTTCTGGGAAACCTAACCTAAGACGTGGATTAAGAACCAATGTATTCATCATGACCATTACCTTCTCGGGGACCAGCAGCTGTTCGCTGCATGAATAGCTGGTTCTGAAGGTCTTAGTGGAGTTAGAAAGAACTGCATCTAAGTGATGCTGTTTACTGACTGTGTCACCTTAGGTATGTTATTAGCTCAGGTCTCTTATTTGTATAATGAGATGAAATAGGAACATTATGAGGTTCAAATATTACTAGATAACATATGTAAAGTGTCTAATTATTGCCCAGCACACAGTAGGTGCTTGATAATTTTTAACTCCATACTCCATCACCTTGGCAAGCAGAGAGCAAAGACATAGGAGAGGTATGGTTGGATGTGGGATGGGATGGAACAGACTTGAACTTGGGCAGCTGGGCACACCAGAAGTGTCAGGGATCCCCTGGCTGGCTATGTTTGGAGGCTGCATAGATAACCTCTGGTAAAATGAAGGTAAAGAAGCCCCTAAAGGCAAACTTAAAGCTCAACTAGTGACTATTTTGCCTCTCTCTGGGAGTGTGTCTCAGGACTTTTGGCTAACCTTTTTCCTGTTTCTAAATGGGCTCTGATATATTATTTTTCCTCTTAGCCAATAAAGACCTGGAGAGTTCTCAGTTGATTGCACTAGAATTCTCAGGTGGTCAAAATGCTGATTGCATAATTAGTGATACATCTGCAGAGACAGTAATGCAATTGTGAGACAAAAGACAGGGTAAATGGAGAAAGCGTGTTTTACAATTACCTGCTTATTTTTCTGTCCCTCCCAAGAGACTGTGTTTCTAGTGGGCAAGGCCTAAATGTTTTCCTTCTATTCCCAGCATCTGGGAGAGAGTAGGTCTTCCCCAGGTGCTTGTTACTGGCCAAGTCATGTTCCTCCAAAATTTATATGTTGAAGTTTCCATCGCTAGTATCTCAGAAGGTGACTATATTTGGAGATAGGGCATTTAAAGGGGTGATTAAGTTACATCCATGCCCCTGAGCAAACTATCGCGAGAACAGAAAACCAAACACCGCCTGTTCTCACTCATAGGTGGGAATTGAACAATGAGAACACTTGGACACAGGAAGGGGAACATCGCACACCCGGGCCTGTTGTGGGGTGAGGAGAGCGGGGAGGGACAGCATTAGGAGATATACCTAATGTAAATGACGAGTTAATGGGTGCAGCACACCAACATGGCACATGTATACATATGTAATAAACCTGCACGTTGTGCACATGTACCCTAGAACTTAAAGTATAATAAAATATAAATAAATAAATAAATAAATAAATAAATAAAAAAGAGGTGATTAAGTTAAAACAATGCCCTTAAGGTGGGCATTAATTCAACCTGACTGGTGACCGTGTAAGAAGAGAAAATTTAGAAACACAAAGAGACACCAGAGGAAAGGCCACTTTGAGGACACAGTAAGAAGGTGGCTATCTGCAGGCCAAGGAGAGAGGCCTCAGGAGAAATCCAAATCTGCCAGTACCTTGATCTTGGATGCCCAGGCCCCACAACTGTGAGACAATGATTTTCTGTTATTTAAGTCACTTATCTGTGGTATTTTGTTATAACAGCCTGAGCAAACTATGGAATCCTTATGAAAAAAGTAATTTGAAGAGTTATAAGATAGCCAAGTCATTCAAAGAGCTTTGGTCCACACTGCACCTGCTCTGTGCCCTCCATGTCTTCAAATGGTTTATTGCACAGGATAATTGCTATTAGAATAAAGATCCACTGGTCAAGTCCCTGCCCTGAACAGGGTACCTCCCAGGCATTGTCTCTCATTTTTCGCATAAACTCTGCGGGGTGGCTCTTGGTACCTCCAACTCCCAGGTGAGACTACTGGAGCTCAGAGAGAGGATGAAACATGTCCAAGGTGTTAAGGGGCTGTGTCGGGCTTCTAAACCAAGCCATGCTCTCCTCAGCAAACAGCACTAATGCCCATCAGTAGTCACTGCAAGACTAGGCTGTTGCCCTAGTGTTAGAGCGAGAGTGGGAATGTGGATGCAGGGGCTTGCCTGGTGCTGGGCATCTCACTCCTTGGAAGTCCCATGACCTCCGTCAAGTGCTTGGTACCAGGGCAGCCTCTCAATGAACCGCTGCAGCAAACAAACCTTCACAGGACAGGCTTCTCTGTGTATTCCCCAATATTCCTTTGGTTAAAAACATGTCCACACAAAAACTTGTACATGAATGGTCATGGTAGCACATACAGCCAAAAAGTAGAAATGACCCGAATGTCCATCAGTGGATGAATGGATACACAGTATGGCATCTCTGTGCAACAGAATATTACTCAGCATAAAAGGGAACAAAACACTGATTCATCCTACAACGTGAATGAAACTTGAAACATTAAGCTAAATGAAAGAAGCCAGGCACAGAAGAGGACAGACTGTACGGTTCCATTGATATGAAATGTACAGAACAGTCACATCCATAGAAAAGAAAGTGGATTAGTGTTTTCCAGGGGTTAAGGGGAGAGGTGAATGAAGAGTGACTGCTAAAGGGAATGGGTTTCTTTTTGGGGTAAAATTAAAATACTCTGGAATTAGATAGTGGTGATGGTTGCACAATCTTGCAAATATATATATAACATAATAAATATAAAATAATATATTATATATTATATATTTATTAATATAATATATATTAAATATATAATATATATCTAATAAATAATATAATATATATGTTATAATATGATAAATATGGAATATGTCGTACTATATATTTTATATTTATGATATAAATAATATCTATATCTATCTATATATATTTTTTTTAGACAGAGTCTCATTCTTCACCCAGGCTGGAGTGCTGTGGCACGATCTCACCTCACTGCAATCTCTGCCTCCTGGGTTCAAGCAATTCTCGTGCCTCAGCCTCCTGAGTAGCTTGGACTACAGGTGTGTGCCACCACGTCTGGCTATTTTTTGTATTTTTAGTAGACATGGAGTTTTGCCATGTTGGCCAGGCTGTTCTCAAAGTCCCGGCCTCAAGCAATCCACCTGCCTTAGCCTCCCAAAGTGCTGGGATTACAGGTGTGAGCCACCGCACCCAGCTGTGAATATATTTTTTTAAAAGCACTGAATTTTACACTTTAAAATGGTGAATTTTATGGTATATAAATTATATCTCAACTACAAAAACAAAAACTGGCAGCAGGCCAGGCCGTCTTTGAGCTAGAGAGGCGGAAAAGACACTCTTATATGTCCCGTGTGGTTTTGCCAGAATAAAATGCAATCAGATTATATTTCACAAGATTATCCCAGTCCCATGAGGATTTGTGCATCTCCATACACTGCTAACAATTGAGCCCTCCCTGGTATGCATCTGTATCAACTCCTAAATGTTAAACTGGTGCCGTGAGTGACCCATGGATCATTCATCATTGTGGCCTGAAAATATGCTCTCTGACCCTGAACTATGCAAGAAGCTGTCAAATTTATACAATAGAGACAAGCAGGCCTAGGCTTCTGTGGAACTCACAAACAGAAACCACATAAATAATATAAACACACATATTCAGGAACATCCTAGTTTAAAACTTTCTGTCTTCTGATTGGATCTTAGTTTCCATTTGTGGTTTAAGAAGAGTCACACTATTATACAGGAAAGCAGAATGAGAGTTGCAAGGATAAAGTCAATCCCAGGCAAGAGCATGTCTATGTGAATTAACAATAGGGTATAGCAGATTATGTGACAATAAGACAATGTGATATTCTACCATGTTACCAAAACATGAAACCATTGGGTAGTGTGTTCTGTTATTTCAATTGAGCACATGCTATTTTTAAATATATATTACATATAAAGACATACAAATAGTTAACAGGTAAAATGCTCAACACCACTAATCATCAAAGAAAGGCAAATCGAAACTAAATGAGATACCATCTTACCCCAGTTAGAATGACTATTATTAAAAGGACCAAAATGACAGATGCTGGCAAGGATGCAGAGAAAAGAGAACTCTCATACACTGTTAGTGGGAATATTAATTAGTACAACCTCTATGCAAAATAGTGTGAACATTTCTCAAAAAACTAAAAGTAGAACTACCATACGATCCAGCAATCCCACTGCTAGGTATCTATCCCAAAGAAAAGAAATCAGTATATTAAAGGGATACCTGCACTCACATGTTTATTGCAGCACTATTCACAATAGCAAAGATATTGAATCAACCTAAGTGCCCATCAACAGACAAATGGATAAAGCAAATAGGGTATATATGCACAATGGAACTATACACAGTGGAATACTCTTCGACCATAAAAAAGAATGAGATCCTGTCATTTATAGCAACATGGATGGAACCAGAGGACACTATGTTAAGTGAAATAAGCCAGGCACAGAAGGACAAGTGCTGCATGTTCTCATTCATATGTGGGAGCTAAAAAACTTAATCTCATAGAAGTGGAGAGTAGAATGATAGATACCAGAGACAGGTAGGAGTATGGGTGGAAAGGGGAATGAAGAGAGGTTGGTTATGAGTAATAGCTCTAATGTTTGATATCAGGCTAGGGTGAGTAAGCAACAACATTACGTATATTTCAAAGTAACCAGAAGACTCAAAATGAAGCTAATGCATAAAAATGTTAAACATTCAGGTGATGGATACCTTGATACGATCACTATACACCCTATGCATGTAACACACACGTATACCACAAATATGTAAAATATTTTATATCAATAAAAGATAAAATACATAAACTACATACGTAGTATATAGTTAGTAAATATAGTCTATATATAAATAATTTACTTATAAGTATACAACATAAAGAGCTATCCCTATAGCTATAAAATTAGAATTCAGTTTTTAGAAAACATACTTACACTCATTAAAACACATAAATTTATCTTATGCATGCCATATTCTTCTACTCATGCTACTTATGCCAACCTCCCTGAACAAATATCCTCTGCTTGTGAAAATTTCCCTTATTTTCTTTTAGAAAGTGTATTAGTCTGTTCTCATGCTGCTAATAAAGACATACCCCAGACTGGGTAATTTATAAAGGAAAGAAGTTTAATTGGCTCACAGTTCCACATGTCTGGGGAGACCTCACAACGATGGTAGAAGGCAAATGACAAGCAAAGTCACACCTTACATGAGGGCAGGCAAGAGAGCATGTGCAGGGGAACTGCCCTTCATAAAGCCATCAGATCTCACGAGACTTATTCACTATCACGAGAACAGCATGAGAAAAACCCCACCCCCGTGATTAAATTATATCCCACCAGGTCCCTCCCACAACATGTGGGGACTCTCACAATTCAAGGTGAGATTTGGGTGGGGACACAGAGCCAAATCCTATCAGAGAGTTAAAGATACACGCTGATCTTTATACAGACTTCCTGCCCATCTTAATGTCAACACCCTTCTTTTCCCCATTATATCTTATCCTTAGCTTCCCTTTATGCTCCAGAACTTTCCATCTCCCTCAAACCCTCAAAATTCATCTGACCCTCAAGGCCTCAGGATCTTTCTGTCTACTAGCCAATCTGAAGTAAAATGTGCCTGAACAGGTGACAACCTAATGTGTTTGCAGTGGCATAGGAGGAAAAATGATTGACAGCCCTTGAGCAAGAAAGTCCCAGATTGTGTGTGTCCCAGCTTCATCACTCATTAGCTACTTGGACCAAGTCTCTGCTTCTGCCTCTGCAAAGAGGAAGTTATAGCAATCTTAAAAGGTTGTTATGGAAATTAAATGAGATAATGCTTTGTAAATTACAAATTCCTATAAAATCATCTAAAGCATTTTATTGTTTGAACTTTCCTCCCTACCTCGCAGACCCTAAAAGGGCAGCAGAAGCCTAGGTCAGAGGAGGACTGAGGTGGGATATGGGTAGAATACCAAAGAAAATTTAAAACACAGCAACCATCTGGGTTTTTGGCCAAAGAGCTATGTACTATGGAAGAGGCAGCTGGGATGTCCCAGAGAAAGAAAGTGGGTTTACCAGAAACTATTCTTAGGGAATATCCCAGAAGTTTTGGGATGAAGCCAGTGGGGGTATTTATAGGATACCTGGGGCTAGTCATTAACAGAGAGAAAGAGGGTAAGGCCCATGAGCTTGTTCAAACGTCTTATTTCACTGGTTTTCATTTAACCAGGTCTTCAGGAAAACACCTAGCTGACAAAAGCATGAAAATATCAGACCCTATGGCAGAATGCTGGGTCTGATTGGAGCTATCCCTAAACATAAAGTGATGAAGAGATACCTGTTTTCCTCTACACATCTTTTTGCAGGAATTTCTGATGATCCGAGAGTTGATTAAGACTTCAGCCCTCCCAGCATGGTACATAACCCTGGGTGCAGACCTCCAGATGGGCAGAGGATGAGGGAGTGAGGGATGGAAGGCAGTGGCACTGAGTTCATTGCAAAGGGTCTGCTTGCAAATCCTTCTGCACTCAGCATCCAAGCATTTTTATACCAAATCCATCATACCCTTTTGTCAACCAGTAAATTACTGAAAATATAATTAGTCTTATATGTAAAACATCATGAATGTTTTTATTTTAAAAATGAATTTTCATTCTTAAAACAGTTAGTAATCATTACTGTAGATTTTGGGGTAAATCTAAATTTTTATTTTAAGAATTATTCCAGAATGCCATGCCTCTCTCTTTAAAATTACAAATGTTACTCACATTTTTTTTAATGTTTAAGATTTATCTTAAATTTTGGGGGGGGGGGCTGGGGGCGGTATGTTCCAATGGGAGAGGACAGTAAGGAAAGGTCCAGTCATGATGATCTGGAGATTTCCAAGTAGAGACTTATAGCAGACAATGACGGCATATGTGATATCCATTCTCCCCTTCTTTCTTACTGATAGCTAAAGCCACATTTCTTGGGCTCTCTGAAGCTAGCAGTAGACACATTTGTAGTTCTGACTATTACAATTGAAGTGGAAGTACCTGGGAAGAATGTGTGCTTTTGTGCTCCCCCACTCTTTTCTGAAACTAAGGTGGCTTGCAGGAGGGAGGAGCAGTCCTCTGGGACCTTAGGAACTGTGGGCAACTATAGGGACTAAATTCACACACGAAAAATAGCAGAGCAGGAAGTTAGAAGGGACCTGGTTCCTTGACAGTGTCATAGAGTTGCCACAAGAGCCCTGTATTATCTATCTCTGAGCTTCTCCTTCCAAGAGAAAAATAAACCTCCTCGTTTGTTTAAGAGATTTATTTTCCTTTTCTTTTTTCTTTTTTCTTTCTTTTTTTTTTTTTTTTTTTTTGTTACTTAAGCCTAATGCTCTTCCTCTATGTCACTAAGCCATCGTGCAGCAAATAAAAGGTCCAAAAGTTGACAGGAGTCTACAAATGATATGTGTGATTTTTTTTTTTTCTAGTTTTGGTAGTGGTGAATGTCACTCCTCAAAATTCATATGTAATTGCAAGGATGTATGATTCTTGTATCAACAAAACATATGTGTTCAATGTTCCTAGCAAGAAGGGTCACATGTTAAGCCCCTACCATGTACCACCTGCTGTACCACATGTTTTATGCACATTATCTTATTTAATCCTTCCAGGTCAGTACTATTATCTATAATTATGGGAGTCCAAACCTCGGAGAGGTGAAATAACCTGCCCAAAGTACACAGTTAGAGGAAGAATCAGAAACTGCAGTTAGGTCTGTGTGACTGCAGCGCCAGAGCTCTTTTCCGTAAGTGATACTATATGTACCTCAAAGTGCCATGTGATATGACCCATATCAGGCACTCAGAGAAATGCTTGGAGTCCCAGATTGATGGATGCTCATGGGAGAACAGGTGAGAGGAACAGCAGGAATGAACGACGGCCCCAACATTTCCTGACAGCTCAGCCTCAAAACTCACTCTCCGATGACCACACTGCAGCCAGAAGTGGCTTGACACGGTTCCCGACTGGACTCCGGTTCAGCTAATTGGATTTATTTCTAAGTGCCACATTTCAGTTTCATTCCAACTAGGTTTTTAGCTTCTCACAAAAAAGATGAAACTCTAATCTTGGCTTCTCAAAAGACTGTTGCCAGTACATATGCCTACTGATTACAGACACCAGCAACTGTGTTTTAGAAGTGTAATATTATGAGAAAAGATGTGTGAACGCTGTCTCTCCTATGCTGGGAAGTAGAAAACCATTTACCTATGAAGCACTGAATGCATGTGTTGAAAATTATGATGTGAAATCACAAAGTCAAAGTCTATGAGGAGAGAGGGAAAAAATATTTTCAATTACTGGCCCATCTTTCATTTCCTCTTTGTGGCCAAACACCAGAAACAGCTAGTTTTATCTGCTGCCTACTGCTTCTGCCCAAGGACATTTGTCTTTAGGTTTTACATGAAATCACTGCTCAAGTTCTAAATCACGAAATCAATCAACTTTCTTAGCTCTTTTCGTATGCATTTGAAACTATCAGCATCTCCTATTTCTTACATTTGTCTTCTTTTCAGCTTCTCCTCATCTCTCCATGCCCTTAATCAATTTCCTTCAGTATTTTCTATCTCTAATGAGAGCACTTCCTCTGGGAGCATTTACGTCCATTAGGTGACCCAATTGCCGCTCCCCCCACCAGCCCAATCTGAGCCCCAGCTCCTCTTGTCCCCATGCCAATAATTCCCTGAGCCAACTTTCACTTCAGTCCCCCAGCACGATCGCAGCCCCAGCTCTTCCTGTCCCAGTGCCAAGAATTTCCTGGGCCAGTTCCCAGCTCAGCTAGAATCTTCGTCATCTTTTGGGTTCTCTCAGCATGAAGACTTTTAAAATCTCACTCTTCCCTTCCCACCCAAGGACATAATGCCTCTTGGCTTACCTGAGGAAGTCTTTAGCACTCCCTGCTAACCTTCTCTTAAGAAAGATTGTGTGAACAAAGAAACTAAAATTGGTTAAAGAAGGGCTCATAGAGGAAAAGGAATAGGAGAAATAAGGCAGAAAAGAAAAACAAAAAAAAACGTGCAGCAGAAACTAAATTAGCAAAATAAAGGATGATGGAAGAAAAGAGAAAAAACAAGGACTTCAATTCTGACTGTTTAGATTTGGGGTCCCACAATAATAATAACTATTTTGAGCTTATATTTCACAGGTGTTGTCTCATTTAAGCCTTACATGCCTTTAGGTTGTTACTAGTATTATACTTGTTCTTTACATGAAACTTAATGATGAATGGTTTCAGTGAAGTCAGAGTCTTTTTGCAGAAGGATAGGGCAGGAGTTGGAAATGTGGGCAGTGGGCGAAATGTAGGCAGTTTTTCTTTTTTTTCTGGAAAGAGTCTCAAGATGACTAGTTTGCCTGAGGTTACATAACTAGTGAATCGCCCAGTTGGGTTTCAAACTCAAATCAACCTGACACGAGAGTACCTATCTCAGAAGCCCGAGAAACAAAAAGGAATTAACAGGAAGAAATTTACTAGACTAAAAAGTGGTGAATAAAAAAAGAATGAAACCATGTTCTTTGCAACAATATGGATGCAGCTGGAGGTCATTATCCTAAGCGAATTAATGCAGAAACAGAAAACCAAATACCAAGTGTTTCCCGTTATAAGTGGGAACTAAACATTGGGTACTGATGGACATAAAGATGGCAACAATAGAGATCCATGGTGGAGCTCAACAGAAAAGAAGAATTGGAGCAGACTTTCTTTGACCATTTTACCAAAGTATCATGAGATCTACATAGAGTGACATTTGGATATTTTAACTAAACCAAAATCTTTCAATCAATTTATCAAGCTTCTAGTATATTTTTATAAATTACTATCT
Source organism: Papio anubis (assembly GCF_008728515.1). Lineage (NCBI taxonomy): Eukaryota > Metazoa > Chordata > Mammalia > Primates > Cercopithecidae > Papio > Papio anubis. The sequence continues at coordinate 55,983,100 of NC_044990.1, read as the reverse complement.
TTATGAAAGACCAAATGTCAATAGTTGCCCAGGGCAAATCTCTTTAGTGATGGAGAATACAAAAAAGCTAAAGTAGAATAAGTGAACAAATACAGAAAAGGGGTCTAGAAAATGACACAGGGTGGCAAATCGCCCTGGTGGTATTCACTTTTGCTTCTGAAAATGTCCTGAGGGTTTCAGGGCGCAGTAACAGTGCCAACCCCACCACTACTTGTTTCCCAGAAATCAATGAAACAGTGAAAATCCCGAGGAACTGGAAAAGGACAAATGCCATAAAACCATTTTCAGTAGAAGTATAAGAGGGGCTCTATAATTACAGACCAATAAACAGAAGCATTATTTTTTGGAAGATAAATAAAACAAATCATCAAACAACTAATTACCACCTAAAAGTACAAGAAATATATGTAAGGGGAAAACAAACAGTGCTTCATGAAGTGTAATATTAACAAATCTATTTAAATCCATTTTTAAATGATCTCTCAGAAACAAACAACTGTGTTTAGCCTGAATACACAGCCTAAAAGGAAATCCAAAAATCATTAGGCTGAGATTCATTTAGCCTTCTGTGATGGTTAGAAAGCAGCTATTTCTTCAGTCACACAACCTCACAATCTAAGCTTAGCATTGGGAAACTTGTTTACTGATGGTGAAACAGAGTCCAGAATGTAGCACAAATGAAAGACCCTACCATACAATTTTCTCACTGTTGATTCTGGGGTTTGTTTGTTTGCTTGTTGAGACGGAATCTTGCTCTGTAGCCCAGGCTGGAGTGCAATGGCGTGATCTCGGCTCACTGCAACCTCCACCTCTGGGGTTCAAGCTATTCTCCTGCCTCAACCTCCTGAGTAGCTGGGATTATAGGCATGCACCACCATGACTGGCTAATTTTTGTATTTTTAGTAGAGACGGAGTTTCACCATGTTGGTCAGGCTGGTCTCGAACTCCTGACCTTGTGATCCGCCTGCCTCTGCCTGATTCTGGTTTTTAATACGCAACCCTCACCAGCTCTTTTTTTTATGGCCCATCTTTTCTGCAGAATGATAACAGTAAGCTTTAATGTGAATAGTGACCTATAATTATTTATTTCATTTTACAAAAAACACTGGTCTAACATTCATTGATAAAAAAGCTATCCAATAAAAGTTATCTATCACCTGAGCCCCACGAGGGGCTATTTTCAGTTCTAGCTGAAAATACAAGTTAAATTACTAAAAACTCAAATTTTGACCATAGACTATGGGCCAAAACCCTGTTAGTTATCTTAAATACTTTACTGGATTTCATATTCACCAAAGCTCTGGCATGTAGCTATTCTCTATCCCAATTTTACACAATATAAATCTTTCTCACTATATTTAGAACTTATGTGGAAATACAAGAAAGTATATATAAAATGTGGAAAATACAAGAAAGCATAAAGAAAAAAAAAATCAGACACCTTTAATCATTCACTGCAATTTTCTTCCAGGGTTTTTCTTTGCCCATTTACAGCCTACTGATATGCATTTTTCCAATGCCATTTAAGAATATTTAAGTATTTATTTTGCAGCTACAAAATATCTTATTTTATTTCTCTATTTATTTATGTATTTATTTATTTTTTATTTTTATTTTTTTTTGAGACGGAGTGTTGCTCTGTCACCCAGGCTGGATGGAGTGCAGTGGTGCGATCTTGGCTCACGGCAAGCTCTGCCTCCTGGGTTCACGCCATTCTCCCGCCTCAGCCTCCCGAGTAGCTGGGACTACAGGCGCCCGCCACCACACCCGGCTAATTTTTTATATTTTTAGTAGAGACAGCGTTTCACCGTGTTAATCAGGATGGTCTCGATCTCCTGACCTCGTGATCCGCCTGCCTCGGCCTCCCAAAGTGCTGGGATTACAGATGTGAGCCACCGCGTCCAGCCCATTTTATTTATTAATGTAACATCATTCCTCTGTTGTTTCTAAAAAACCATACAAAAGTCTTTCACCAAGTGTCTGATTATTTTCTTTGAATGGATCCTAGAAGTGCAATTACTTGCCAAGATATATTATTTCTAAAATATTATTGATCCCTATTGTCCAGTTTCTTTCCATAAATCGTATAGTAGTTTATCATCCACCAGCAGCATGAGTGTCTATGTATTTGCCAGTATTTAGAATTATCATTCATTAATCTTCTTAATAACATAATAAGTGGAAGTAGAATCATTTTGTTTTACTTGCATATTTGTCTTCACTTTACAGGGCATTTTTTGCTTATTTTATAAATTATCCATTGACAATTATTATATATTTCTTACTGATTTCTCATTTTCTTTATATGTCAGGAACATTCATCTTTACTTTCCTAGTTTTTCATTTAGCTTCTAATTATAATTTGGTATCAGAAGCTTTCGATTTTGCATTCCCTATTTTTCCCTTTATAATTTCTTCCACTTTCACTCTTTAAAAGCCATCTTTGTAGACCATCCATCAATCTTCTTTCTGACCTTGAAGTCCAAGCAATCGTCAAGTCCTATAACTCAACATCTCTTGTTATGTATCTTTCTATTTCCAAGACACCAATTCAAACTACCGTAATCTCCTGACTATTCCAACGGCTTCCTAGCTACATTCCCAGTCTCCAGACTTCCTCAATTTTAATCCACTCTCCTCACTGGTGCCAAATTAGTCATCACCTTGCTTTAAGCTGTTCAGGGGTGTTCCATTTCTGTCAGGATAAAATCGAATTTTTAACAAGGTTAACAAGGCCATACTCTCCAGCCTCATTGCTTCCCGCTCCCCACTCACACTCTGGCTTCAGCCACAGCAACTCCTTCCAGGGTCTGGTGCTCCATCCTTTTGATCACCTGTGAGCTATTGCTTATTCTATCCATGCCTGAAACACTCTTCTTTCTGAACTTCCCTCAACCCCTCCTTTTCCTTCACGAAAGACTTCCATTCACCTTCCAGATCACACATTCTATATCCTCCAGGAATCATTCCGTGATACCATCACCACTTGCCCCACTCCTTCCTCCCCAGGCTAAGTTATGAGCCCTACTGTGTGTTCAAATAGCAAAGAGTTTCTTTCCATAACATCACCTAAGACTGTCTGTGTGTGTGGCTGAATAATCTTCCCCCACCCCCAACACGCGCATATACACACACACTCACACACTCACCCTCGCACACACTCACACACTGTACATCTTAAGAGTAGTGGCGAAGCCCATCTTCTCCACAGTTGATTTTCAAAACTTATCACAGTACCTGGTACATAATCAGTTCTAGAGGAATATTTGTTGAACAAACATGAGGTTAACTAAATATTTACTTTTCTTTTAATTTTTACAATATATTTTGTTGTTTTATGTAATCTCTCTAATCCATGTGGATTTACTTTGGTAATGGGAGAATAAATCCCTTTCTCATTGATACATGATTCATCCTTTGTCACACTTTAAATTCTTACATATTCTCAAATGTGCTTTGTGGGTGTTTTTCTCAAGAAATCTGTCTTTAGTTTCTTACAATAAAAACAAACTACTTTTATTATTGTGTTTTGCTGATACATACATTTTTAATATCTAGTAGCACAGCACCCTTCATTAATTTCCTTTTTAGAAATTCTATCAGCTATTCTCATTTATTCATTTCTTTAAGATAACTTTAAATTATTGTCTAAGGTTCCAAAATAAATATTCTTGGAACTTTTGACTAGAATTGTACAGATTCTATAAAAGAGTTTGGGAAGAACTGACATTTAAGGTCAACTTTCACCTTTATGTCTTGCTATAAAATGTTGTTATTTTTTAAATCTGGATTTTAAATTTTTCTTGTAGAGATTTTTTCTAGATTTCTATATTTTTGTGCTATTGTGAGTCATATTATACATATATGTCCCATTATGTAATATGCTATGTATATTATAAAATATGTATATAATATGCCATTATATAACTTTATGTATCTATTAATTATTCAGCAAGAATCCTAGTTTTTCTTTTTATCTGCTGGTGCTGTGAGTTAGGCATACTCATACATGTCACCGTTTGTCCACATGGGATCGTGGTTCAAATTCAAGTCTATCTAGATTTCAGATCCCTGCATGCATTTGTATACAAATTTCTTTTAAACTTTTACACACAGCATTTCTAATGACAAAAGAGGGAACCCTGGGGAGAACTGGCGAGAGGGCAGGGCAGTAGGGATAGTTTTCTCCAAAGTTTTTTAACTAAAATTAGCTCCCCATACAGACATGTGCCATGCTTATTTCATAATTGTATTGCATTTTCCAGAATATTGACACAGTCTCCTGGGATGTATATATCTCAATTTGAAAAACATGGCTTATAGTTCACTGTCTTTCCCCAGGAGGTTTCATATGAAGGATACGTAACCACATTTTAGAGTCAGGGAAACTTGGGTCTACAGACAAAGAATAAATTATTTAGATTTTTAGAGCTCTCAATTATACTATTACAATGAGGATTCAGGACGATCAGTTCTTGTATCTAGAAGCAAACCAGTTGTCATTTAATAGATAGCTATAAAATTCACTCTTCCAGTTAAGTATTACAATAAAAAGATGACTCATATCCTTAAAAAATTTAGTAATCAACATGAAATGAAATTCTAGTAAATGTAGCTGTTATTTGGCAAAGCATCCATGTAAGGAAGAGCTTCTCCCGAGCCCCAAAATCACAAGTTCATGGAAAAATCACAGTTTACCATTTGTACAGTGGTAAGCTGGAAACGCTTAAGGAATATAACTGATAAAGACTTTTGATTAAGGCCAGGTGCATTGGTTATGCCTGTAATCCCAGCACTTTGGGAGGCCGAGGCGGGTATATCACCTGAGGTCAGGAGTTCGAGACCAGCCTGGCCAATATGGTGAAACCCCGTCTCTACTAAAAATACAAAAATTAGTCAGGTGCACATGTGTAGTCCCAGCTACTCGAGAAGCTAAGGCAGGAGAATCACTTGAACATGGGAGGCGGAGGCTGCAGTGAGCCAAGATCGTGCCATTGCACTCCAGGCTGGCGAAAAGAGCGAGACTCCATCTCAAAAAAAAAAAAAAAAAAAAAGCAACAACAAAAATGACTTTTGATTCAGAAGTGAACTTGGAACAACTCCAGCTATGTATGCAGCAATTAATATATAAAATCTTTATTTCTAAGTCCCTAGCCAGAGAAAATGGAAAATGATCAACAAATGGTCTAGAAGCAGGATAATGACAGAAAGTGAAGCCAAGTGAAACCAATAAAGATTTCCCTTGGACTGCAGGGCCAAAGATTTGATCCCCTCACTCTTAAGAAATGGTGGGAGTTGATGCCTGAACCATATAGGATGCTCTCAGTTAAACAATGTTTGCTTAAGTTGACTGCTTAGTTCATTCCACAGTATGAGCTCAGTCATTCAAAACATATTCTTTGTTTTGTTTACATAGTCCCCAGGAATATGAACCTCTCAGGTATTTCATCATAATTCTGGTAGTCTGAGAAGGCAGTCAGGTAAGCATCACCTACAGAATGGCATTCGGGGCGAGGGTGTTCTGATTGTACAGACCACAGCTAACACACATACATCAGATCCCCTCCCTGCTGAGGGGCTACTGGCTCCTGAGATGAAAATCTCATAAATATAATAAATGGCAACACTGATTCCACAAGCCACAAGTTGGAAACATATGTCTATGTCTTCCATTATGTCTTAGTCACACCATACATAGTATAATATTTCCACATATTGCTGGATAACCACAGTCCGTGATGGAGTGTGGTTCGTTTATTGCTACTACATATTTTATAATAAAAAGTATTTGAAAAAAATATTGAGAAAATTCAGTAAGACAAAAGACAAGCAATTTGGCTTCATGTTCTGGTTCTGCTACTCTGATCTTCACAAGTTACTTAACATTCATGCTTTGTTTTTCTCATCTAGAAAATTCAGGCATTAGACTAGATGGGCCTATGCTCCATTTCAGTTGAAATATTCGGTCAATTAGATCTAAGATTTACATGAAGCTAACATTCCAATAAAAATTCTGACCTGTTGTTGGCATTCTCTGCATATCCCAACATTTAGGATCATCTGAATGTTTTACTAAAATTTTTACTGTTGTCATTTCTCAGTTTTCTTAAATTGATCTTTCTGATACTTTAAACACCGGAGCACCGCAAATATTAGGAAGGCTATATCTACGTTATAAACTGTGGAAGTGAAAGACAGTTTTAAATGTAATCACATTTTATGAAAAATAAAATTACCCACACATGCTATGCTTTAGTGTTCTGGTTACTATAAACACTTGAAAGCCAAGTTATAAAATTCTTCGGTAAACCTCTGGGAAATGAGCACTGAGCACTGGTGTGTCTAAACCCCTCTCAGACTGCAGGTGACCTGGTCAGCAATAGGAAGCCATGAGAACTCAAGTACTAAAGATAGAGCCAAGTATGCTGTGGGGGCGCCTCTCTGGAGGACACAGACCTGCAATTTGCAAGCTGTGAGTGGCCCCTGCATTTGAATTCCACAGCTCTGTATCATAAATAGAAATGATTAAAAAAAAAAAACCACAAATCAGACAAGTCAGCTTAACTATTAATTACAAAAGAACTCTTCTATCCTTACCAAAAGTCTCCCAAAACTGGTTTTTCAGGACTAGGCTATGAATAAAGTTTGAAAATTGCCCCCATATATATTAATCACTCCTTAGTTTAGAATGCAGAATATACTGTAGAGAAGTTGGCCAGATGCCCACAGATCCCTGTAAGGAACCATATACCCCTATTCTGCCCCCACACCCTGCCTTTACTCCTTGGTACTTTCAAGTAAGAAATGGCAATTTTCTTATTTGGGGAAGATAGGGTGGAGACAAAAACCTCATAAAAATAAACCTCTCTCTCTCATAGCTCAACAACTTGCAATATTTTTAGCAGTAGAGAAAAAATATGACTTATTAACTATAAAGCAATATTTGAGTTCACTGTTTCACTAAAAGCATCATTTATGAAAACAGAAAGTTCCTTTAAAAAATGTTTGTATAGTCACATGAGAAAATGAACCAGCACGTGCTGGTCCCTTCGCTTAAAGAATTTATTATCCTTTGTGTGGCAGGATTCACCAGCTGACAGCTCCCACCCAGAAAATCAAATAGGTGCTCATTTCTGTGATGCCCGTAATGTGTAAAGTTGCCAAGAAGTTCAATGCAATGTGGCCTAAAAGTACAGCAAGGAAGAGCAGAGCTAACAGTCAGCTGGAGGCTGTCAAAATTTACAGGAAGAAGAGACAAAGATAATACAGTAAGTTCTAATTTTAATCATTTGAAAGGAACACAGAGAAAGCTGTGCACATACAGCAGATGTATTTCTGTTTGCAAGTATAATTCAACTTACCTCTATTGAGCAGAAAACCAGGACTTTTTGGCTAACCGGCCTGTAGTGATTCCCTGGGAGGATCTGACTGAAAGAAATGGGAACCTAGAGTTTATTCAGTGGAGTCTCAACCTCTACCTGACTGTATTAATGAACAGTTCAGAGGTTTCTTTCTCAGCGGCTGAGTCACTCAGGGAGGAGGTCTGTGGTATGCAACAGGGTGTCACCTTGTACAAATACCAGTTCAATTAAAACAGTCTCACTCGTGAACCTACGGCCTTTGGTGAATTCTTTAACTTACGGCCTTGTTATGCAAATATATATATAGAGATACGCTCCTGTGATTGCCCTTTAACTGATATCAACAATATGCACAACCATACCACTGACAAGGTGGCATAGGACCCAATCTATTTTGCATTCTCTTTCAAAAAATAAAACTGAAAACTCAATAGAAGGAACCCCCATATGCCCACAGTACCTGGAAGGCAGGGGCACAGACAAGCATGCAAGGAGTACATGGCTTAAAGGAAACTTCAAGACAAACAAGTTCCCAGAAACCCAGAAACCCTGGGATCAGAAAACACGAAAGAAGTCTGTTCCACACATTCTACACCTAGAATATTTTGTAAAACTATCAAAGGGAAAATACACCTAGCATGTAAGAATTCTAATCTCTGTCTTATTTATCCATGTATAAAAAAATATGAAAAAGGGCCAGGCGTGGTGGCTCATACCTGTAATCCTAGGATTTTGGGAGGTGGAGGCAGGCGGATCACCTGAGATCAGGAGTTCAAGATCAGCCTGGCCAACATGGTAAAATCCTGTCTCTACTAAAAATACAAAAATTAGCTGGGTGTGATGGCGCACACCTGTAACCCCAGCTATATTTAATAACGGTAACATACCATGATAAAGTCATAGACAGAAATTTTCAATGCCAGGCATCACATAGGGGAGAGAAGGAAGAACCTGGAAGGTGATGTTGATGCAGAGTTTTAAAGTCTTAGTAGACAGTGATTAGATGGTCAAGAAGAACCATTCATCCACTCTGGCAGGAGGAGGCAGGAGAATCACTTGAACCAGAGAGGTGGAGGTTACAGTGAGCCAAGATTATGTCACTGCACTCTAGCCTAGAAAATAGAGTGAGACTCTCTCAGAAAAAAAAAAAAAAAAAAAAAAATGTGAAAAGGATGGTTGAAACTTCTCTCATAACTGAGGGCAGCAGTAGACCCAATGTCAGAGGCTGCTTCTGGCCAGTTGCAGTGGCTTTCATTTGCACTTTGGGAGGCCAAGGTGGGAAGATCACTTGAGCCAAGAAGTTTGAGACAAACCGGGCAACACAGTGAGAGAGATCTCATCTCTACTGAAAATAAAATATCAGCTGGGTGTGATAGTGCATGTATTTGTTCCCAGTTACTCAGGAGGCTGAGGCAGGAGAGTCTCTTGAGCATGGAAGGACCAAGCCACAGTGAGCTGTGATCACACCACCGCATTCCAGTCTGGGTGACAGAGTGAGACCCTATCTCAATAAACAAAAAACAAAACAAACAAAAACAAACAAACAAACAAAAACAAAGGTTGCTTCTACTGGGAGGAAGGAGTAGCACTGAAGAGCCATCCTAGGTGCGGACTCCTGTTACAGGTTTTGAAATGCAACTTCCATAAGTGCCAAAGAGGCTTTGAGGAAGCTTAGCAAACCCAGAACATTGCTGAGAGAAGCCACGTCATCAGAACTTCCTGGGTCATCGTCACTCATATGTCACACCAGCAATGAACCAAATCCTCCCTGAACAACTGCTCCTGAAAACTACAAAGCAGCTGAGTGGTGCCCACTGAAATGACTGTAACACGAAGTAGAAACCAAGACTGGAGAGCAAGGCAATTGCAGTATGTGGTCATTGTGACTGGGAGACCACTTCCTTTACATTCCCTGATGCTCCCTTATTCTGGGCTGAGGAATTTGAAATCTAAAATGGAAAATGTTTTTTCAAAGTAAAACATATATACGTGTCTACTCTGCCTTTTTGTGGAATTTTATACCTGCAAAATATTTTTAAAATATGCTTTAAGTTTCTGTGATGCCCAAAAATCTTGGTTTGAACATTAATATTACAAATGATAAAGTTGAAAAACAAAGATACGATTTAACTCAAAAGATAAACTAGAAGAGATCTTCAGCCTTAGAACTTAGCCAAAATGAAAGGCAAACACAGTTTAAGAGCTCCCTTGTAGGGAGAAGTTGTAATTTACATTACAGAACGTTGAAATATATTACTTCATAAAACACAGAACCTGAAAGATAAGTTTTTATCTTACAATGAAGTAAAGTGCAGCTGCCAAAGTTATGGATTTTGAGCTTCCAAGCAATTATTTCTGCATGCAATTAAGGGTTTCTCTTGCTTTATACACCGGACCATCCACACTGCTAAGCCAAACCAGTGTTTTTTCATTTAGAATCAAATCTCTGGTATAAAAAGGGACAATTCTAAACCACTGAGCAAAATTCAGACCTCTTCATGCTAAGCAGACATGACTGCCTAAAATTTAAAATCTCAAATGTGAAGAGGTTGAATCAAGAACATTTTCAGGTGTGGAGGTAGCCAAATAGGCTGGGCATTAGTTTCACTCAGGTGTTTAACTGGGAAGCCTTGGGCATGCTTGGAATAACTTGGCTTCACCACACCTGTTCACTTTCAGTGTCAGAGTTCTTGAGATCTCTCTAGAACTGTAAGCTCAGAAGCTGAAATGCCAAATGGTTAGCTCAGAAGCTGAAATGGCAAATGGTTTTTATCTCGGGTACAAAAGCCAATTGATTGGTGATGGCTTCCTGGAGGAATCTTGAGGTTTGTAAGCAAGTTGGGACTCAACAAGGGAATGTCATGGTCGATTAGCAATATCCACCACAGGTCTTGGATGGGGGAATGTTTGCTGACCCTGTCTCATAAAATTAGACGTTGCAACATCACATTGTTTTGTCTATGTGTTATATCCAAAGAAACAACCAGCCAAAATGAGCACCTTTTTTTTAGTTTTAGGTTCACAGCAAAATTGAGAATAAACAACAAAGAGTTCACGTATACCCTCAGTGTCCCCACTATCAACATCCCACATCACAGTGGGACATTTGTTACAATTAATGAACCCGCATGGATGCATCACTAACACCCAAAGTCCATAGTTTACATCAGGGTTCATTCTTGGTTTTGTATATTCTTTGAGTTTGGAGAAATGCATAATGACATGTATCCACTATTATAGTAACATACAGAGTAGTTTTGCTGCCCTACAAAATCCTTCGTGTGCTGCCTATTTATACCTCCCTCCCTGCAACCCCTGTTAACCACTGATCTTTTTACTGTCTCCATAGTTTTGCCTTTTGCAGAACCATATTGTTGGAATCATGTAGTATGTAGCATTTTCCAGACTGGCTTCTTTTACATAGCAATATGCATTGAAGTTTTCATCATGTCTTTCCATTTAAGTTTTCTCCATGGCTTGATGGTTCATTTCTTTTCAGTGTTAAATCATATTCCAAGGCCAGGCATGGTAGGTCACATCCACAATCCCAGCACTTTGAGAAGCTGAGGTGGTAGGACTGCTTGAGGCCAGAAGTTCAAGACCAACCTGGGCAACACATTAAGACCCTGACTTTAAAAAATAAAATAAAATAACAATAATAATAATATCCCATTGTCTGAGTGTACCACAGTTTGTTTATTCATTCACTTCACCTACTGGAGGACATCTTGGTTGCTTCCAAGTTTTGGCAATTATAAATAAAGCTGCTATAAACATGTGTGTGCAGTTTTCTTTTTTGAATATTTATACTATATTTTGAACCCAGTAATATATAACATTGTTTGGAAACTAAAAGGTATAAAGTGGAATACAATGAAAAGTCTTCCTTTTCCTCCAAACCTTTCTTTCCAACAAAAAAGTAGTTATTAGTTTCTTCTGGGTCTTTGTATATTTATGCATATACAAGCAAATGTAAGATGTGGATATATTATACTGTTCTGAATCTTGCTTATTTCCTCTAAGATTGTATTCTGAAGATCTTTCTATATTGATTTTTCACAGCTGCTTGGTATTCCACGATATGGATAGTCCATAATCTATGTCATCAATCCACTGTTGATGGGCATTTCCATTATTTCCAAACTTCTGCTAACAATGCTGCCATTGATAACATTGTACATAAATCAATTGGCACATGTGTGAATCTGTAAGATAAATTCTTAAAAATGTAATTGCTGGGCCCATGTGTTTCCACATTTTAACTTTGGTAGAGCAAATCTTGCCAAATCGCCCTCAGTAATGGATTTACCAACTTATCCTTCTTATTCTCATTTGTCTTCTTTCAATCATTTCTTCATTTAACAAGCATTAAATACCCATAATGCTCCTACATTGTTTCCATCCCAAGGGAAAGGAAAATTCATGAGACCCAGTCTTGCTCACCAAGAATTTACAATTTGTTTGGAGGGACAGACATTGAATTAAATAGCTATAACACACCATGATAAAGTCATATGCAGAAATTTTCAATGCCAGGTATCACATACTGGAGAGAAAGAAGAATCTGGGAAGTGATTGTGATGCAGAGTTTTAAAGTCTGAGTGGACAATGATTAGATAGTCAAGAAGAAGAACCATTCATCCACTCTGTCATCTTCTTAATGTTTTCCACATTTCCCCTTAATAGTGAACCATTTTACAACTTTCCTGCCTCCTTTCCTCTACCAAAAGAGCAACTTGGCAGCCCCAGCAACCCCAGCTCCTCAGGCTGTTATGGGTCCACATTTTCTGGAGACAGTCATGAGCCACACTGCAAATACAGTGTAATTCCCCTGACCACAGTCTGAAATAAACCATTCCATGGGGATTAGAAGCAAGAACTGTTTTTTTTCCCCATTGAAAAACTAAGAAAGGCCAATTTTTGTAATTAAAATCTTACTTTTAAGCTCAGATTATTTCATAATTTTCCTCAATTTAGTTAATTCTCCCACTTCATTCATGTCTCTTCATCACCAAATACTTACTAGTATTACATCATAAGCTCCTTGAGATCAGAGACCAGGCCTTCACATTTGTTTTTACGCTAACACATAGCACAATTCTTGACTCATATAGATATTTACTCATATATATACCTATATGATCCATATAGTAACATTTAATGTTTGTTGGTTGAATGAAGGAATAATAATCATAAACAACAAGTGTGCATGCATAAGGTATTTATTGCTTACCTAAAGTCTGGTTTATCTGGTTTATAAATCTGATTTTCTTGAAAGACTACAGTATTCTCTTCAATTCACCTGGAACACTCACTGATGTTTCTTTCTTTGAGACAGAGTCTTGCTCTTGTTGCCCACGCTGGAGTGCTGTGGCATGATCTCAGCTCACTGCAACCTCCGCCTCCGGGTTCAAGTGATACTCCTGCCTCAGCCTCCCATGTAGCTGGGATTACAGGCATCTGCCACCACACCCAGCTAATGTTTTTGTATTTTTAGTACAGACGGGGTTTCATCATGTTGGACAGGCTTGTCTTGAACTCCTGACCTCGGGTGATCCGCCTGCCTTGCCTCCCAAAGTGCTGGGATTACAGGCATGAGCCATCGTGCCTGGCTCACTCACTGCTTTCTTAAAACAAGGGAAGAGTTCTCTGCATTTTACAGAGATTGCTCAAATAATAATTATCATAGCTAAACTTATTGCCCAAGGTTGGAACCTCCATCGTCATTGCCTCCTGCCTCACCCTCTCCCCACTGCTTTAAACTACATCCAATTTAGTTCGTCACTCAACCATTACTATCAATTCTACCTCCTAATTCAGTCTCCCTTCCACTTGACTCCCACTGCTGCCTAATTCAGGTCCCCATCATCCTAAGAAAACACTGCTTTCATCACCTGCTAACTAGTCTCTTCCCAGTTCAACTCTAACCCCTGCTCAGTCAGTTAGGCTCTTTCAGGTTGTACGGATCAGCGATAAGTTCTGGAAACCTCAGCTAATGGCAGTAGAGTTAAGCAGAGCATACCCAAAGAATCCAAAATGATGATACTTAGAAGTCTACAGTTTATCACAAGAAAAACATAAAATGTAACAACTGCATTAAAGTAGAGAGAAGCATCACAGCTAAGGGCTGTCTGATAGCAAAAAGTCAAAGGAACCATGGGCAAGCTCCAATTGTCCTTTCTCCACAAAGTTCTTCTCAGGATCCACTTTCTCCCTCAGGCTGAGAACCACTGACTCGTGAATGGAACACCCAAATGGAGTTTCAGCTGCAGTATCTTCTACCCTGCTGATCCCATAGACATATCCTGCTATGGACCATGCCTCCTGGGGTTTCAGCAGACACAAATCGTCAGTTTCACTGTTATCAATAAACAATGATAACTGGTAAATGACTAGCTGGTAAAAATCACCCTGAAACTCTTGGGGTGCTTGGTTACAAAGCCATGCGACCAATCAGTATGTTTCAGATCAGGGCTGTGCAGGCTCATTTCACATTTCAGCAGAACAACTCAGGCTAGCTTCAGGCCTGCTAGAATTAACCTTCACAGCCTAGAGGGTTTAGTATAAAGATTTAGGGGTGGTTAGGAAGAAAGAATATTGTCTCAGCAGCCTTTCTTAGATCTTAAATATACAAGTTGCTGGTTACTTTGCAAAACCAACACTAGTTGGCACAAATCTGGGGACCCAAGGACAGCACTGAGTCTCGCATGCTCATGACTCAGCTCTCTAACCTTGATTCTCTACCTGCTTCTTTCTGCCATGCTACCAGTTTGTCACAGTCTCTATATGTTTCAGTTTAAATCCCCTGAAGACATCTGCTTGAGTTAGTCATCCACCATCCCATACTAGGTTTCTGTGGGAAGAGGTCTTACACTGGGCTATCTCTTGGGTCTCTGGCTAGTTATAAAAGGACAGACTCAATAGTGAACCATTTTGCAACTTTCCTGCCTCCTTTCCTCTACCAACAGAGCAACTTGGCAGCCCCAGCAACCCCAGCTCCTCAGGCTGTTATGGGTCCACATTTTCTGCAGACAGACTACACCATCTCAATTAGCTGTGACTAAGGCAACAGCACTGATGGTTTAATGCATGGTTCCCCTGAGCCGTGGAACTGCTAAAAAGTGGACTACAAGCGTGGCCTTGCATCCAGTTGTAAATTTCTCTCTAGTAAAGACAGTCCATTCCCTAATGCTATTTTTCCAAAAGACAGATATAATCATATCACTCCCCATCTTCCAACCCATGATAAGTTCCCTGTGTTGCATGAAATTGAAACATTTTAGATTAATACACAACTCTGCTGTCAAATGTAGCACCTACTGTTCTACATGTTTCTATTTAAAATTTTTATACTAATTAAAATTAAATAAATTTACAATTCAGCTCTTCAGTTACACTGGCCACATTTCAAATACCATATTGGCTGGAGAAGATAGGAAATACAGAAAGTTGGTCTAAGATGTCTTGTTAAGTCACTTTCAACTATTCCAGGCTTATCTCCCACCACTTGCCCCTGTGTGCCCTAAGCTTTAATCACATCAAAATCCTTCCTGTTGCCCAAACATACTATAATATTTTAGGCTTTTAATATCTGTATTAATGTCATTCCTGTGACTTGAAATGTCCATTTCTTGTGCACTTTAGTGATCCCTTACTCACTTTCTCAGTCCCTGCAAACACATAACCTGATCTATGGAGCTTTTCCTACCATTTCGGGCCTCAAACACAGGTAGCTTCCCCCTTTCTCTCTGCTCCAAGGGAACTCTGTACATATTTTATTAAATACCTAACTGCATTATATGATAATATAATTGTAACCAGCATACAATATGCCATTCTAGAAGAACTTAATAGCAGAAGCAGTATAACTATTGCTTAAGAGCACAAATTCAGGTGCCAGATGGTCTCTGCCAATGACTACTTGAGTAACCTTTTGGTAAGTCATTTAACTCCTCTTGTCTCAGTTTTCTCACCTGTAAAATAGGAATAATAAAACAGTACCTGTCCCATAGGGTCATGGTAACACAGAAAAAGCACTTAGAATGGGGCCTGCAATTTTGTAAGGTGCTACCTAAAAGTTAACTCTTAGTAAACTGTTAACGCATTTTATTTATTCATACATGAATTATATCTAAGAACAAGACCATAAGCACAATTAATAATTCTTCTCTTCTCAGGTACACTTACTGTGCCCAGTGGTCAAGTCCTTTAACACGCAATGTTGTTCATGAACATCATTAGTTGTCTATGACTAAATGCAGGTTTTAGAAGGTGTGTGAAGATCCTCTCAAGAGTCAGTCCCTGGGACTTATTGATGACTTTCTAAAAGATTGATCGTGCAGGAACCTCCGATAAAAAAATTATGTAAAGGAACAGAATGAGAGGTGTCCATGTGGAGTGCAGTGTTTACTGTAGTACTGTATAATTTGTTTCTCTTAGATGATAACTTGTTGCTTCTCACATTCTCTTCTGTTTGATTGGCATGGCATTTTTCTCTTCTTAGACCCAATCTTTCTTCTCTTTCCTCAGTGTTCCCATATCCATCACAGCAGAGTTTTCTTTCTTGAAATCTATTTTATCTCTCCCCTAATAATCCATAGTTGTATTAGTTTTCTATTGCTCCTGTAACAAATGGCCACAAACTTCGTGGTTTATAGCAGCATAATTTATTATCTTACAGTCCTGGAGGTCAAAAGTCTAAAATTAGTGTCACTGGGCTAAAGTCAAAATGTCAACAGGGTTAGTTCCTTCTGGAGGCTCTAAGGAGAGAATCTGTTTCCTTGACTTCTCCAGCTTCTAGAGGTCAGCTGCATCCCTGGTCCATGATCTCTTCATGGTGACATTCCAACCTCTTGCTCTGCCACCTCGCCTGTCAATGACTCTGATCCTCTCATCTCCCTCTTATAAGGATACTTGTGATTATATTGGGCCCACCTGAATAGCCCAGTATAATTCTCTCATGTCAATGCATTAATTTAATCACATCTGCAAAGTCCCTTTTACCATGTAAGATAACATATTCAGAGCCCAGATATCAGGATATGAACATCTTTGGGGGACCATAATCCAATCTACCATACCTACCATATTTTTACCATGTTTCCAAGTTTCCTATAACTTAATCTATTTTTACAATTAAAAAAAAAACTAAATATTTCATTAAGTGAATGAAGTTCAAAATGCAGGCAATAATTTGATTTAGTAGATAGATATAAGAGAATTCTATACTATTATGAACTTTATTAAGTTAAAGTAGGCGACATATTTACAATGCTTCTAAAATTTTGTATTTAAAAGCCATGTAAACAAATGCTAGAAACACATGAATTTTTATAGTCATTTTCTACCTTTCACTCATGAGCGATATGAACAGTATTCATTTAACAGACCTGTTTTCAAATGATCACAGGATGCTTGAGTATTGTTTGCAATGATTATGTGAGACCTGTGCCCAGCTAAATCTGGGGGAAGCATACTACCTAAGATGTATATACTACCTATGCACATATATGTACATACCTGCACACGTGTACACAATATATTTATACTTATGGATCTATGATACATATATGAGATTTATACATATATAATACACATATAGCAGATCTACACACACACACACACACACACACATGTTGATAGCTCTACCTGTGTCTGTCTCCCCTATCATAATGTAAACACCCTGAAGGCTGAGCCCTGAGCTTACTTATCCTTGAGTCTTCGGTAGTCCTGACTTAGCGAGTTCTCAGGGATTATTTCTAGGATGAATATATCTGCATTACCATGTGACACATGAGGAAATGGGACAGAAGTCACCTGACAAGAAAATGAAATCACCAGGCTCTTTCTTTGTCCACTTCTCCTTCTCAGCGTCTCAACATTCAATAGACTAGGCTAAGAAAATGTGGCTCACATGGTCTCCCTCGTTTATGCTAGTGTTTCTGTTGGTATTTTCCTTTACTTCTTGCACATTCTGATGTACTGAATCTCTCAAACCACTGGGGTGTCCCAAAAGTGTGTCCTTGTTCCCTCCCCACTCACAATATCTGCAATATCTGAAAAGCCCTCACCTCCCCCACTCACTTCCTCCTCCAGTTCACTCATTCCATCCACCTCCTTCCACCTCCTCTCATCTTCAAATTGTCTCCAGTTCCTTTACTTTATATAATCAAACAATAAACCCTCCAGAGAAAAGAGAATTCTAGAAATTTTTAATTTTCAAGCTTTATTGTAAATTAGTGGACTATCCTCTATTGGAAAAAAATTTGTGATAATTTTAATGGTATCCCTAGAAAACAGGGATTTTTAAATACTTCGGAATTGGTATACTTTATTATTTCTTTAATTTTACAATATCCCCTGCCAATACCTCATTCCTCTCCTAACTAAAAGTTATTAAAAAATGGTTGACCTCAATAATTTGGGGGAGTGTGTGTGTGTGTGTGTGTGTGTGTGTGTGTGTGTATGAGAGAGAGAGAGAGGGAGAAAGAGAGAGAGAAGCTTTGAGGTCATTTAAAATACTATGAGGTAATTTGCTCTTTTTAAATTTTTGATGTTTTTAACTTTTTACTATTGATTTATATTTTAATTTCCACTTCTTTACTTAATATTCGGTTCTTTCAGGAAAAATAAAATGGCATATGCTTATACATTCAGATGTCTTCTATAAAAACAAATCTTGACTTTTACCATTTCTACTACTAAGTACCTGATATAAAGAAAATGAGGAAAATTCAGACTAACAAACCAACCACATTCCCAAGGTTGGCTAAAAAGAAACGTAAAGGCCTGATTAAATTTGCTTTTATACACAAGAGGCACAATACTAAAATTCAAAGGTCATTGTCTGTTTAAAATATGGCAGTTACCAAACAAGGTGCCTCTTATAGTGCACTGCCTCCCAATCAGAACAAATTTCCAAGAAACCATCAAGATTCTTGCCTACAAACCCAATCCTTGCAAAAAAAATATTTGGCTTTAAGCAAAAATTGAGATAAAAGTTGATATGGAAGTATCAAATAGGATAAAAATGTTATGAAAGCTCTTACTATTAATATGACCGATGCAACTCAGAATCAATCCTTGTTTTTTTGTCTATGGCTAGACATCAGCAGTCGTTTTCTTAAAGGGCCTGATAGTCAATATTGTATTTTAGGGTTTCTAGGCCATATGCAAAAACTCCACTCCGTCATGTCATAGCATAAAGCAGCCATAGCCACCACGGGAAAGGAATGGGTGTGAGCAGAATGGTCTACAGTGGCCGGAGCAGGCGATATTTGGCCAACCTCTGGTCTGTGCTAACCAACCCTATTGGAACATCCCTCTCCCTTTTCACCCCCTCCCTGTGGAGGAGGAAATGCTTAATGAGAAAAGAGTCAAAAACCTGTATTTGAAACCTCATTTTCCAGACAAGAATTCTGAGATATTGACTCCTTCGGGTGACTTGACAAAGATCCAATAAATCAATTAGCGTGGAAGTAAGGTCAGAATTCATTCAAAATTATGGAACATTTCTCGACCACATGCTCTTGTCTGATGAGCAGCTAAGCACTAAGCACATATACCCTTATCTGATTTCATTCTCATAACAACTTTCTAAAGTACTGTTATCGTCTTTGTTGCACCCATGAAGAAACCGAGATTTAGAAAGGTTAAGCAACATGTCAATTTCACAGCAGGCAAATGGTACAGGAAGAGGCCAGGGCTTTGAACCCTCTGCTTCTTGTCACTTTCACTGCTGCTGGTGTTTCCGTTGCAACACTCTCACCAGCCTGCTTTCCATTGGATGCTATTCCATGGTCCTCTTGAGAAGCCTTGTCATGGTAGCATGTGTTTTTTTCTGTGTTTGGAAGTTAACACTGGAGTTCTCACCATTTCATCTGCCCTACACTGTCATGGGTAGAATTTTTCCCTCTCAGAAGCACTCACAAAACCTGACTTGTTTAGCCAGTCTAACCATAATTCTGCAACACAGAAACAGGGAGTAGTCCTTAACTTACACACCCATGGCCAACCCCATGTAGAAAGGCTGGGAAACTGAATTGTTTGATTTTTGCTTATGCAACTACACTAGTCTGAAAAGACCCACAACCACAGGGCATAAGGAAAGTTGGTTGACTTGATGCCCCCTCCTACACTGTCAGACTCCTGGAGAAGCTGTGTGATTCATTACAGTGCAGGTCTTCAGCATAAAAGACTGAAATGTCCTTTTGTTCACAGACAAAATGTGTGATTCTCTTAGAAAACTGGGCCTTCCTGGCACCCCCCACTTTACACTACATGGACTTCCCCACACTTTGCCCACTTTGTTTTTCCATAAGCCCTGTCAAACGAGTAGGTGTAGAAATGTAGAAAGCGAGACAGACACGTGCAGTACACGCTACTTTTCTAAACTGATGTATTTCCTTATGAAAGCTTGGCAAGTGTCACAACTAAAGTTTCACCATTAAAAGAAAAAGCCATCACAGGCGAAAAGGCAAATTGTGAGCTGAAAACAAACTTTTCTAAATTGATGCGCTCATGTCATAGGATCAAATATTATTCTTCCTGTATCCTACACAGGAACGTAAGCCATTTTTGCATGCACATTTACTTAAGGAGAGGTTGTGTTGTCTACACACTATTATCTTCATTTTCAACTCTAGAAAAGGGCATACATAAAGTGCATTATCCTCAGATCACTAATATCCAAAGCAGATATTCCCTCTCTGCCTTTCCTTTTCCAACCAAGGTCTATTTTACATCTGTTGAAATAGATGGGTTTCAAATGAAAAAAAAATTGAGTGAGAGAAAATTTCTGTCTTACAGCAAAAGTAATCCCCAGTTGGTTTCTGATGAAGTTACTTTATAAGATCTATTGTCCTTTACTTTTTCTTCCAAATCTTTATTTCTCCCAACAGTAATGGAATGAAAATGAAATGAAAAATCTGGAGTCAAGTTGGGTAAAAAAAAAACCCATAGGGGTCTCCACTGAAGTAAGACAAGGATCAATTAGTGAAGCGATGGGTTATACAGTCAAAACAGCAGCTTTACTACACACTATTTACTATTTACTATTCACAATAGCAAAGATGTGGAATCAACCTTGTTGTCCATCAATGTTAGACTGGATAAAGATAATGTGGTATATATACACCATAGTATTCTATGCAGCCATAAAAAGGAAGGAGATCATGTCCTTCGCAGGGACATGGATGGAGCTGGAGGCCATTATCCTTAGCAAACTAACACAGGAACAGAAAATCAAATACTGCATGTTCTCACTTATAAGCAGGAGCTGAACAATGAGAACACGTGGACACATGTGAGGGAACAACACACACTGGCGCCTGTCAGAGGGTTGTGGGTGGGAGGAAGAAGAGGATCAGAAAGAATAGTTAGTGGATGCTGGGCTTAATACCTGGGTGATGGGATGATGTGTGCAGTAAACCACGAAGGCACATGTTTACCAAGGTAACAAACCTGTACATCCTGCACATGTACTGGCCGACAGGCTGTGGGACTTTTTGAGGTGCTACCTGAGTTGACTGCAGAAATTTCTAGAAGCAGTGCCAATATCTTTCACTGATTTCCCAGAGGCAAATCAAGAAAGGTTAAATATCACGTTGGTAAAGTCATTTTCTGTAAACAAACCAACATTTAAAAGCTGCAACAAAAAATTATCATCCAGAAAACCTCAGCAAAGCACTTCAGATACCTCTGGGCAAATTCCTAACCATAGCAAACAAATTCTAATGTTCCACCTAAAGATTCGACTGCCCTTTGCATAGCTGGGCAGCTTCCTGGGTCTCTCCAGGAAGGTATGCAGCACGCCCAGTGGGCTGACCCACCCTTCACAGCCAAACCTGACAAGGCTGAGCAAATACACTCTCAAGGCAAAGACATTCTTTAGTGATTGTGCAAAGGAATTTGGCAGCTGTGTCTTCCCCATGAGGTGTGGCATGAAGAACAAGTTCCTCAGTTAGGGGCATAGGATTATCCACAAAGAAGAAATGACTATTAAATTGTATTCACCCAGAAATCCACATTTACATTAAAATGCCTGTAGCCTTCCTCTGCTGCTTTAAGATATTAAAAAAGAAGTTGCTTAATATTGAACCAAGTAAAGGGTGGAACTAATACAGGATACTTTGCATAAATATCTTTTCTGCTTCTCTCTTTTCTTCCTTCTTCACCCATGAAGCAGATGCTGGCATTCACAGTGCGAGCAAGGAACCCAGTAAGAATGACTCAAGTATCTCCTTCATACTGGGGTGGATGATAGACTTTGGCCCAGAATAGAGTTTCCAAAAGGGTTCTTTTTCAATCCTACAAGTCACTGTGAGCAGAGAGATAATAATGTCCTTTTCACTCTGACTATGTTTCCACAGGCAATATTGGTCATAGAAAAGTCAAAGGCGTAAGAGTTATTTGGTTCCACTCTCTATCTTTTTATCACCAGGATCCTAGTAGACCCAAGCTGAGGGCAATAGCTTTCTGTTTTGATGTGTGGTCTGCTTACTTTGGGCAGGCTCTGCCACTGGGTGATGAAGGTGCTATTGCCCTGAGTGAATCATGTAAGAGTGCAGAGGTAAGCTGCCTGTCACCCTAGGGGAAGGGCTGAGTCTTTCTTGATTCCGAATGGGAGTCCATTGACATGGTCCCGTGAATCATCTGTGAACTACACATGACCCTCATGGATGCCAGAGTTGAGTGGGTGGATAATTGAATAATTTTTTTGGTTGTTGTTATGTTTGTTTAGCAAAGAAGGCTCTCTGACTTGTTCATGGGTTGGGGTAAATGAAATAATAGGCCAGTTCCTGGAGGCCAAAAAGCAAGCTGAAAAACAAGATCGATGCTGGAGAAAGAAGTCATACAAAATATCTAAGTCTTTGAGACTAGATTATTGTTACTCAGGGACAGAAATCTATTCTATCTGTGTGTGTGCTGGAGACAACTTTATTAGTGAATAGTAGTTTGCAACTTTTCCCTCTCTCTAGCCCATATTAGAGCATTTGAGCATTGCCCACTCATCTTTATCCTCTACTACTTCTATTTCCTAGGTTGATTTTCAGGAGGATCAGCTACACAGCATAAGACCTACACAAAACAGAGGAGAAGGAAATTGACATATCCTAAAAGTCTACTGGATGGTGAGGATGGAGGTGATCAAAAAGTAAGAGGGCAGAGAGAAGGATTATGAACTAGAAACAGTAATGGGGAGATAAGAGAGTGAAAGACTCCCTGGAGCTGATACGCACTAGATAAGAATTATCAAAGGAGGTTTAGATTGCACCAGCATAAAAATGTACCACCTATAGATATTTTTACTTACTTTTAACTAAATATCTGAACTGTGGTGTATTTTGTGTTGTGCCAATTATCTGTGGGAAACCCAGCACTATCTACTTTCCAAGATCTTTGAACTACGATGGCTACAAGATTAGGAACTGCATTTCTTGGAATGCCTGCCAGCACAGGTTTGAATTATGTTCTGCCTGTGAGAGATACTCACACAAGCTTTGAAAGGTAAGAGAGAAGTAGAAACCATATTATTCCTGAGCCACTGGCAGTAAAGAGATTATGTGTTTTGGCAGACAGTAGATATAAGATGTTTCCGGAAACTTCCTGGCATCTTCCTGTGAATTATTTCTTTTTAGTGGTGAACAGACAACCGAATCATGGTGAACCATTTCCAACAGTTCCTGAAATTCCCCATTTCATGAAAGGCATCAGCAGTTCTACTTGACCTTCATTCTTCCAGCCTTCTTGTTTCCTTGGCAGAAATCTGATTTGATCTTATAAAGCATAATACACAATTATAAATTTAAAAGAATAACATCAATACTATTTTAATTATATTATTTGACAAATAAGATTTTTTTCTTAATAAAAATGTTAGTTTGTACTCAATTCTTTTAAATTAATTAGCATACAACTTGAATGGTGTTAAATTCATTTTATTTCAACATTTAGTTTTAATAGCTATAAGAGGTTAAAAAAAGAAGACATTTCACAAAAATGTGTAGATTAAAATGGAATGTATGCCTCATTGGTGACAAAGTTCCTCCTTGTCCAAACTCTAGGTTTATATAAGTACACCCTATAATGTTCACACAATGACAAAATCACTTAATGAAGCATTTCTCAGAATGTATCCCCATTGTTAAATGACACATGACTGTAAATATAGCCAAAGTTTTCCACTTGAAAAGGAAAACAAATCTATAACTCAAACCAAACACAAAAATCACCTCCAGACTGGCTAAAAACATAAATGTCAAAAACAAAACTTTGAAATTTTAAAAGAAAATATAATTGAATATTACTCTAACCTCAGGGTGAAGAAGAATGCCCTAACTACCAGAGGAACTAGTGATAAATTCCACAGCATTAAATTTAGACTATCTATTCATCAAAATGTATTATGAAAAAAGTGGAAAGTCAAGCTACAGAGTAAGAAAAGATAATTTCAACATAATACACCACACAACACAACACAACAAAAGGATAGGCTTCCAGTATATTCAAAGAATTTCTATGATTCAACAGGAAAATTATAACTCAATGCAGAAAAGGGCAAAAAGCATGAACAGGTATTTCACAGAAGAGGAAACACACATGCCAAATAAACATAGAAGGAAATGTTTAAATTCACTAGTAATTAAGAAAATGCAAATCAAGACCATAACAAGGTCTGGATGAAGTTTGTCACTGCAAAAACTCATGTTGAAATTTGACTCCCAATGTGGCAGTGTTGGGAAGTGGGGCCCAGTGAGAGGTGTTTGGGTCATGGGGACAGATCCTTTATGAGTAAATTAATGCCCTCTCACCTCTGCTGGTGTGAGTGAGTTCTTGCTCTCATAGGAATACAGTATTTCCCAAAAGAACAGGTTACTAAAAGACTCTGACTTCCCAGCTTTCTCTCTTAGTTCCTCTCTCACCACATGATCTCTTTGCACATGCCCACTCCTTTGCAGCTTTCCACCATGAATTATAGCAGCATGAGGCCCTCACCAGATGCAGTTGCCCAATCTTGGACTTTACAGTCACCAGAATTTCACGACAAACAAACCTATTTTCTTTATAGATTACCCAGCCACAGGTGTTCCGTTATAACCACACAAAATGGACTAAGACAGTGCCATTTAATATTTATTTGTGATAGGCTGAATAGTGGTCCACCCAGGATGTCCACATCCTAATCCTCAGAACCTGTAAATATTTTGCCTTCCATGGAAAAGGAATTTTGCAGGTATGGTTAAGGACCTTGAGATGAGGAGATTATTCAGTGGACCCAATGTCATTACAAGTATTCATTTAAGGGAGGCAAAAGGGTCATAGTGAGACAAGGCAATGTGATGATGGAAGCAGAGGTCAAAGCATCACAGGCTGAAAGTTAGTGAAGGTGAGGCTTTTGCTGCTGACCCCTCCACTGTCACCACCCGGCACACCAAATGTGACACATGATTATCCCACAAATGTACCGAGCAAAGACATCAATGTTAGCTCATATAGTAAATGTTAGTAAAATTCTATGTCATCATTACTTATCAAGATTTAAAATACATGTAAAAATTCTAATATTTTATATATTGTAACATAATGTTATTTATAATAATACATTTTATAATTCATAATACTAATTATATATAATATATAGGATATTTTATAATATATTATTTTAATATTTTTCCTGCACAGCAATGAATTGTCTTGTGTCACAATTTTAAAATGTATCAAAAACTTTTGTTTTTAAATGCCAGAGATGCTACAGGAAGCCACAGTAGCTTGTTTCTACCACCTGGTTAATTGGGTACATTTACAATCGGGTCCTTGGGAATTCACACCTCTGATATGGTAACCTACAAACCTGCTCTAGTACCACTGGCGCTCCACTCTCCAACATCCACCTCTACCACTCCCATAAGTTCCAGAACTGCTCCCCAGTTCCTGTGGGCCTGGCGCATTAGCCCCATTCAACTCTTGGTGCAATTAAATCTGCATTACTTCTGCTAGTTGGGATCCCCAAAGGACCCCTGGGGCCATATCTCTTTCCACACCCAGAAGCCTTTCCCTTTAATATGACATTCAGCTCTATCTGCAAATCTTAGGTTTGTCTTTAGTCATTTACTATTTCTTTCATATTTTATCTTGGTGTTTCTAAGTTACAAGTCCTTGAGCAGATGGACCAAAGAATGTAAGTCTGGTAACTCTGCCAGTGTCTATAACTCTTCTGGGTTCACAAGAGATATTTAATAAGGGGAAATAAGAACTCAACCAAAACTAAAGCAAGACCTAAACCAATCTAAAAACAACTGCCTGCCTGGTTTAATTTGAAAAGTCCTGGAATCATATACCACTCATGGCTGCTATAGGACCTGAACTATGCCCATGAATTAATCTCCATAGTGGCAGAAGAGAAGAATGTATTGCTATTGTCAATATTTTTGTTTTAAAGTCCTAGGTGACAACAAGAGTTATACCGGAAGACCTCACAAGAGAGTGTCTCAAATGATACCTTCATTTTATTTTATTTGACTTTTGTTTTGTTTTGTTTTGTTTTTTGAGACAAAGTCTCGCTTTGTCTCCCAGCCTGGAGTGCAGTGGTACGATCTCAGCTCACTGCGACCTCCACCTCCCGAGTTCAAGCAATTCTCCTGCCTCAGGCCCTCAGCCTCCTGAGCAGCTGGGATTACAGGCCCCCATCACCACGCCTGGCTAAGTTTTGTATTTTTATTTTTTTTTAGTAGCGACGGAGTTTCACCATGTTGGCCAAGCTGATCTTGAACTCCTAACCTCAGGTGATACACCAGCCTCGGTCTCCCAAAGTGCTGGGATTACAGGCATGAGCCACCGCACCCAGCCCCTTCATTTTACAAATGGGTGAACTAAGGCTTAGAGAGGTGAAGTGATTTGCCCAAGTCTCCTTTCTCAAATATGAGTGTTCTTTTTACAACCACATATAGGTTAAAAGCAACTTAATCTAAACATTGTAAGAAAGAAACATTCTGTTAATAGACGTTTTTCAACATATAAAATAGGTACTAAAAATATATTTCTGTTTCATGGTATATGTGACTAAGGAAAGAAAGAAGAGGAGAAGGAGTTAAAAAAATAACTCGTTGGAAGAAGCTTTTTTTAAAAAATAACTAATTGGAAGAAAAACAAAGAAAATAATGTTGACACCTTGACTCATTAAAAACCAACCAAAAAGAGACAAGATACACAGAGAGGACAAAACAGAGAGAGAAGAAAAGGAACATCAAGACACAGAAAGAGTAGATTCATGACATATAAATCTGGTGCATTAAAAGATGTCTTGATATTTATGCTACCTGTTAAAATTATCATTTAATTCAATGTTATCAAGGCTACGTGCCATAGCGTTAAACACTAGAATTAAAATTGAAGCGTCATTTAGTCCAAGCGTTTTTTAGTTTTTATCTCTTTAAATATAAATTATCATAATGCAGAACTATATCTCAGATTGTTATTAATAGAATTTATATGAGGATGTTGTCTCTGGTCCTTTGAATGAGTGATAATATAAAAAGAAGGGCATTTTGTGAAAATATGGAGGATAAGGTAAGAAATTATAGTTTGAATAAAGCTATAAAGATGGAAATACATTTACAGAAAGAGACAGATCCTTTTTCCCAAACACAATCTGACTTTTATTACAGAAAGCATACATTTAAATATTATTACAGATTATTTTTATTGTTTTATAAATTTAACTCTTTGTTTCCTTAAACAGTTGTTGAAGGTTCGGCATATGCAAGGTACATGCAAAGTCTGGCTTATGCTATTATTTTATGTACAATTTCTACACATCTGATATAGACACACAATCAGCTCTGTCTCATATCGTGAGAACAATCTGTAGAATGAGTTAAAATGATTAGTAACCATTTTCTTATATATGTAGAACTCCTATGTATGTAGAACTCGTATGGAGGTCTCGGGGGTTGTTTAGATTAGATTTGACATTTGTCTTGATTTCATCATCATTCCACTTAATGGATACTGAAGAACAAAATGATCTCCAATGTCCAAATGATGATGCCATTGGGAAATTTTTGTCACATAAAGCTGGTACCCTAAAAGGATATACCTTTAGCCAAACATAAATCACATACACACACAGGCATGTGCTTCCAGAAAACTGCAATGAAAATTTCCTGCTGATAAACAGAAAGGAGATGGCTCCTGAGATGCTTGAATTTGCAGCCTAAATTCACATAACTTGTACTATCCAATAAACTTCAAATTAGGATGTTATTATGAAATGGTCCAGACTTTATACTGGTAGCCCAAGATTTCTGACAGAAGCAAATACATGTTCTCTCTGGGGAGAGACATGTATTAATATTAGGCTTCGAAGTGTTCCTACAAGTTTAGGAGAGAATGGGAGCCCAGAGGTGTAAGCCCAACACTTTCTAAAGTAGTGGGAAAGAGCTTTATCTGTGGGAAGGATCCACCGATCAAGAAGAGGTGACTGATACTGAGCCCAGATTTTGGCTTCAAAAAGGCTAGGGTGACTCTCATATACCCTCCATGGGCTGAGATACTAAAAACTATAGCTTTATGGTAATGGAGAACCAAAAAGAAAACACACTAGAAACCTGGGTTCACAACATCTGGATGGTCCAGAAAACCCCAGAAATGGAACCTGAATTAAGATGGGTCAGAATGACTGCAATTGCAATCCCAGCACTTTAGGAGACCAAGGTGGGAGGATTGCCTGAGGCCAGGAGTTTGAGACCAGCCTGGGCAACATCACAGCACCCTATCTCTACATAAAAAATTTACAGAATAGCCAGACATTGTGTCACAGGCCTGTAGTCCCAACTACTCAAAAGGCTAAGGAGGGAGGATGGCTTCAGCCAAAAAATTTGAGACTGCAATGAGCTATGATAACACTACTGCACTTTAGCTTGGGAGACAGAGCAAGATCCTATCAAAAAAAAAAAGAAAGAGAGAAGGAAGGAAGGAAGGAAGGAAGGAAGGAAGGAAGGAAGGAAGGAAGGAAGGAAGGAAGGAAGGGAGGGAAAGAAAGAAAGAAAAAGAGAAAGAGAGGGAGAAAGAAAGAAAGGAAGGAAAAAGAGAGAGAGAAGGAAGGAAGGAAAGAAGGAAGGAAGGAAGGAGAGAGAAAGAGAAAGATAAGAAAGAGAAGAAAGAGAAAGAGAGAGAGGAGGGAGGGAGAGAGGGAGGAAGGAAGGAAGGAACAAAGGAAGGAAGGAAGGAGAGAGAGAGAGACAGAGCAAATGAAAGAAAAGGAAAGAAAAGAAATGCTGGGCCAGGCATGGTGGCTCATGTCCATAATCCCAACACTTTGGGAGTCCAAGGCAAGAGAGTGGCCTGAGGCCTGGAGATTGAGACCAGTCTGAGCAACATCGATAAAACCCCGTATCTACAGAAAAATAAAATAAATAAAAATTTTAAAAAGCTGGGCACGGTGGCTACGGTCCCAGCTACTCAGAAGGCTGAAGAGGGAGGATATCTTGAGCCCAGGAATTGGAGGCTATAATGAGCTATGATGGCACCACTGCACTTCAGCCTGGGTGACAGAGCAAGACTCTGTTTCTAAAAAAATAAAAAAGATGGTCCCAGATTGAGAGCACCCCAGATGCCTCAGAAACAAACACAAAAATTCCCTCTGAGATTCTATCACCTTAGCCTTAATTATTCCTATAATTAAAATTTTAGTTAAAGTGTTCAGCAATGTCAAAAAATAACTAGGCACACAGGAAACATGTCACCAGGAGCAAGAACCGGCAGAAACAAACAGCTAGCCAAAATAAATACACACAGGTCTGTGATTGGAAGTATCAGTACAGATCCTAGGATAAGTATGCATAAGTTGTTCAAAGAAATAAAAGCAAAGATAGGACATTTCAGTGGGGAACAGAAAATTACAAACAGTAACATAGAAGATTAGAAAGAAGTGGTGTTTGAAAAGTGAAAGAATTCTAAATTTGAATCTGTCTTTTTAGATTGTTATAAAGGTATATTTGTCAAGTTAAAAGGCTAGGACATATTTTCTTTAATAGTTCATTAGCTTGATTCATAACTTACAAACATTTAGACATATGGTATGTGCCATCATTTGTATTCATGATGCAGGCTTAGGAGTAAACCTGTAAAAGAATAAAAGGAAAACTTCATGCCAATAAATTTGAAAATTTAAAAAAAATGGAAAAGTTTCCAGACCAAGATAGCTTACCCAAACAGATCAACAGTAATAAATCATATATCTGAACAACTCTGTTACCATTATTAAGAACAAAAATAAAGTCAGTAATTAAAAATCTTTTCACAAAGAAAAATCTAGGTCTAGAGGATTTTATAGGAAAGTTGGGCTTATCCTAGGAATACCAGATTGATTTCATATTACAAAATCAATTAATGTGGCCTACCATATTAACAGATTAAATGAGGGAAAAAATTACATGATTATCTCAGTGAATATGGAAAAAGCACTGGAAAAACTTCAGCATCCAGTCACAATAAAGACTGAAAAAACTATGAGTGGATAGAACATTCCTCCATCTGACTAAAAGTATCTACAAATCCTACATCAATCACAGTATTTAAAGTTCACACCTTTCACTTTAAGATTAGGAATAAGACAAGGATGATAACTATTGCCTCTTCCAGTCACCATTTTACTGGAAGTTTTATCCAATACAGTCAGACCTCCCAAAAAAAATTAAAAAGAAAGAAACAAAATTATCATTTCTCATGGATGATATGATTGTGTATATAGAAAACCCAAAAACCCATAAAAGTGTTTAGAATTTAAAAGAGAGTTAATTCAGGTTTTAAAAATATATGCATAAAATAAACATACAAAAATCTGCATTTCTATATATAAGTCACAACAGAAAAGGAAACAAAAATAGTGCTTAGAATAGCATCAAAATTATGAAACATCAAGAAAGAAATCTAACACAAAACATGCAAGAACTCTGTGGAGAAAATTATTTAACTTTGTTGGAAGAAAGTAAAGAAGTGCTAAATATACAGCAAGATATAAAATGTCTGAAGGATTGGAAAAACTAATATTGTAATAATACTGTGGCTGAGGCTGGTAGTTGCCCATCACAATCTATTTTCTCTTTCCTCCATGGTGCTAGAGTATGTTGGGTGCATGATTACCCAGCTAGAACTACATTTCCCAGCCACGTTAGTTGGATGTGCCCATGTCATTAACTTTCCTCCCACAGAACATAGGCCGAGACCATGCTGGGCCTTATGTTATCAGACACTTTCCTCTTCCCATTGGCTGGAGTCAGTGAATTGCATCAGCCCAACATGGACCACACTGGGGGTTTCTGGGTATTGCAGGCTTTCCCTATGTTCTGTGTGATCTAAATGGTAATTATACATATGCATGCATGCAAAATTTGATTGAGCTACAAAACTAAAATTTGAACATTTCACTGTCTTTGTTTTACCTCCATTATAGCAAGTTTTACAATAAAGTAACTTGATTGCAGAAGAGGGTAAGCCTGAGTTTAGCACAATCATTTAGGATGGTGGTGCAGCATTTTAGGTGAGAGATAATATCAGCATGAACTGGGGTGATGACTTGAGGAGATGAAGAAGATGAATGATTTGAAATATATTAAAGGAGTTTAAATCCACAGGATATGGTGTGGTGAATGGTAATAAATTTGGATGTGAGAGGTGAGGGAGACAGAAGCTTAGGGAAAGATTTCCAGTGTTCTAGATCTATTTAAACAAGCTGAACAAAACAGCCCAGAAAGTATGGGTCTGGCCTGAGGAAGGAATCTCCAGCTGCTTTTCACACTTATTTGGAAAACAGTGAAACTAGTGAGCAATGTTAATTTTTATGAGGCTCTCCAAGCCAACCCTGATAATTGAGTTTAAATGTTAAGTTTACGGTTTTACTAGTGCCCTTAGCTTTCCTCGCAAAGAATTAATTGATTTAATTTTAGAATCTGAATGTTCTGTAATTACTCTACATTGCATTAAAGAAGTTTCCTATATTATTGTTTGACAATGTTTTGTGTGAAGAACACAAAGTAGAATGATTTTTTCTTTTCTTTTCTTTTCTTTTCGAGACGGAGTCTCGCTCTTGTCACCCAGGCTGGAGCGCGGTGGCGCGATCTCGGCTCACTGCAACCTCTGCCTCCCGGTTCAAGTGATTCTCCTGCCTCAGACTCCTGAGAAGCTGAGACTACAGGCATGCACCACCATACCCGGCAAGTTTTTGTATTTTTTTTAAGCATAAATGGGGTTTCACCATATGTCAGGTTCTAACTCAGGTGCAAGTGGAGTTGGTGGGCGAGTGACGGGTAGCTGGAAAAGCACTCGAGGAATTGTAGACAGTTTTCAAGATGGTTCTACTCTGTGGGCACGAGTGAGCCATATGTACAACGTTAGCAGGGTAATTATACCTTTACAGACAATAGTGGCTCTGAGCCAAGCACGAGCTCACGTGGGTGATCATCTAATGTGCCTCACATGGCCTGGTTACATAATGTGTGGGGTCGTGCATCTGCGCTCCAAACACGCTGAGTCATGCTGCACCAGAAGGCCACCTCAGCCTACTCCTGACTAAAGTACAGCCATTCCCCCTCCACTATGTTGGCCAGCCTGGTCTCAAACCTCTGACCTCAAGTGATCTGCCTGCCTTGGCCTCCCAAAGTGCTGGGATTACAGGCGTGAGCCACCGCACCCAGCCAGAATGGTTTTTATTAGAATGAATAACATGTTCTGTGTAAGATTAGTTGTATTTAGTATGGGTGTTTTGCTTTCAATTCTACTTTGATACTCCTTAGAACTTTGGATGAAAAACCTTCATTGTATTTTTATTAGAACTTGACTTTTTTATAAATCCCCTCACCCCTCAAAAAAGAAAGAGAATATCTCTATTATTAGGAAATACACAGTAAAATATTTTAGGGTAAAGTGATACTGGGGTAAAAAGCCATGATTTATGCAATTTATATTGGTAGTATAATGGTAAATTGTGAAGAGTCAAGACAGCAAATTACAAACAAATGACATAGAATGATGACAATAGATGAACCTGAGTAAAGGGTATAAGAGATGTTCTTAGTGTTATTCTCATTCTTGCAACATTTTTCTAAGTATGCAGTTATTTCCAAATAAAAAATTTAAATTAAAAATCAGGCTGGGTGCAATAGCTCATGCCTGTAATCCCAGCACTTTTGGAGGCTGAGGCAGGTGGATCAC
The DNA here is from genome assembly GCF_008728515.1 of Papio anubis. Lineage (NCBI taxonomy): Eukaryota > Metazoa > Chordata > Mammalia > Primates > Cercopithecidae > Papio > Papio anubis. Next base: position 55,950,530 of record NC_044990.1, on the reverse strand, counting down.
TCGAGCACAGGAGTTTGTGACCAGCCTGGGTAACAGGGTGAGACCCTGTCTCTGCAAAAAATAATGTTTTAAAAACAGCTGTACATTATTATGCGTCCTTGTGGTCCCTGCTACTCAGGAGGCTGAAGTAGGAGGATCACTTGAGCCTGGGAGATCGAGGCTGCAGTGAGCCAACATTATGCCACTGTACTCCAGCCAGGGCAACAAAGTGAGATCTTGTCTCAAAAAAAAAAAAAAAAAAAAAAAAACCCATACACACACAAAACAAACAAACAAACAAAAAACAAACAAAATAATTCGAATGAAGTGTGCAGTAACACCAAATATTCTTCCATGGATTCCTCATCTCCTATAACCTGGACAAATCCTCCTGTTTGTCCTTTAAAATAATATGCCAAGGCATTGTTTCCTCTATGAATACCTTTCTCAACACTTTTCTGTAAACAGAAACTATTAATATACCTTTCATGTCATCTGAAATTGCATTTATACTGTAGTAACAGAGTGAAAGTAGCAGTGACTTAAGACAGAAATGCATTTCTACCCCCAACTTGAGGGAGAGTCAGTCCAGGGTTCTGCTTGGTTATCAGTGTCCAGGGTCCTTCTATCTTTGCTCCCTGCCATCCTTTATACATGACTTCCATGCTCAAGGTTATATCATGCTTCAGGGTGGCTGCTAGAGCTACAGCCATCACATCCACATTCTACATCCACATCACATCCACTTTCCAGCTAGCAAGCCCCAGTCATTTCTCGCCAAGCTAAGGGAACTTTTCCCCAAATTCAACCCAAAAACTTTCATTTGCATATTATTAGCCAGAACTTAGTCCATGGCCACACGTAGCTGCAAGGGAGGATAGAAAACGGGGTCTTCAGCTGGATATTTTGTCACCTGGTATAGAATCGGGTTTCTACTGTAAGAAAGAGAAGAATAATGAATTACTGGGTGGGCAATTATCAGTCTCTGAACACCTCCCATTTTGACATTCACCATAATTTTACACATGTTCCATTATATCACATTTTGTTTGTTTTCATGTTAATATGGCAAACTACAAGATAAATTTTTAGATATGAAATATCTATATTCATGTCTAGTCCCCTGATGCTAGCTCAGGCCAGTAGCATGGTAATTGCTCATGTAAGGTTGAGGAAATTAAGTGAACTGATAGGCAGCCATTTGAGATATTCCAAATGAGTACAATTTACATTCCACACAAATATCATTCAATTATGGAAGACTTTGAGAACTGACTTCTCAAAGTTTAATTTGGTTATAAAATCTGAGTTAATTTTGGTGGTGGCAAAATTCCCTGATGATTATAGGTCATAGAATATATACAACAGAAGGTTTTAACAGCAAAACGTAATTCTTTTTCCTTAGCCTCAATGACTCTTCCCTCTTTTGTCTCTGAATGCTGAGAGTTCCTTCATTTCAATATTAAAACATTTAATGATAGGTGACTTCTATTTGGAACCAATCTATAAGGAAGTGGGTTCAGGAACCATTTAAACGGCATTCTCAACAACAAGCAGCATAATAGGAAACAGGAAGCAAAGATGTCAGATTTCTAAGTGATGTTTCATTTTGTCAAGCATATGATTCATGGCAGAACCCAACTGATCTTCAGAAAGGAGCAAAAGGTCAATCTTTCTATGTGAAAACACTTAACTGGAAAAGAATTTTCATCCACAGGAAGAAAAAAACCTTAACAGTCTGTAGTTGTGCTTTTACTATGTGTCAGGCAATTTGCAGATACTAGAGGCAGAGTGACATAAAAGAAAGAAAAGACCCTTAATCTTATGTAGTCTTTAGCTTCATAGAGTTCTTCCAGCTAGTAAGTGGTAGAGTATGTTTTCAAAGATTTTCTACCTTTAAAACCCACACACTATACTTGATCTTAGCCAAAAGGCCAAGAAGCAATAATCCACTCACGTAACCACTGTATTTCTGGATTAAGAATTAGTCTTTCTTATACATTTCTATCTTATATTTTGAGTCTACAACCACATGAGAGCTAAAAATCCTAAGTTGTTGCATTCAGTACTTGTGATTTCCACTGAAAAATGAATTGGTGGTAATGGTAATTTAACTGGAATAACGTTTTTAAGTAAAACAAAATGTTCATTGATATTTTATCTTGTTTTAAAGGCTCACTTCACTGAGTTCTATATAAGTAAGTTACCAAAATTTTGGAGTTCTCAGATTGCTCTATGATCACCTGAACATAGCAAGCAACACTCTGAACTGCAAAGCAATCATTTGGATATCCTTTTTCTGCTTGACGGCAAAAATTCACATTCATTTTTTTCCCTAAGTTACCCAGATAATTTGGCACTGTGGGCAGCCTCAGCACAGCTGCCAGACATACTGGGAAAAAAAATTACCTGAAAGAAAAGGTGGGGCTTCAGAATGAGTAAAACAAAAGCCATGCCAAGAAAGATAAACACACACCCTCCTTTGAAGATTATTGCCAAGTGTCTTTAAAATCATGCCAAAGAAAGCATCCCATCCAGGTTTACTTCATCTCAATCTCACCTGTTCTAACTCTAAATAAGCAGGCTGTCACTTGCAGCTCAACAATTCTACCTTGAGCTTTAAAAAGGTATTAAAGCACTTACTGCCTGAAATCAGAGCATTGTTTTACTGTGTTGCCTGATTCTTATCTGATGGAGAACAGTCAAGAATAGAATATAAGGCGTCTGGTCACGTATTTGAGACCACAAAAGATCAGGGTGGGACAACCTCACAGCACATCATGTGTTCCCCAGATGGTCCTTTGAGTACCTTCTTCTTTGAGAAAAAGACAAAAGCATCCCTTACTAGTCGTCACACCTACATTCTCTGATTAATAGGTCTGTCACTATGAGAAGTTTTCCAGCCTGAAATGTGAGATCATCAAACCCTAGAAAAGCCATAAAAATAGCATTTCGCTATGTATACCCAGCATCCTGCCAAAAGAAATCGTAAGTGCCTCTGAATCACTGCTCCAGAGCACCAGCCCACAGTGACCGACCACAAAGCATATGAAGTCTCACCTAGAATATCAGCAAGATAATAATTCTCCCTGGTAATAACGCTTGCTGTGGTAGCAAGCCCTGATCATTGTTCTCTTTTTTAAAAGTAGGGGAGAGACAAATGCTCACGAATAACTGTAAATGTGACAAAGGATGATGTCTCCAGGTCAAAAATGGAGCACGTGACATCTGAATCCAAACGGATTTCCATTTCCCCCTTCTTAAAAATTACATGGGTTATAGTATAATAAAGCAAATTAAGTGATCATATTAAGTCATTTTAGTTAAAAATTGTTCCAACTTGAGCCTAATACCTGCCTATGATTATAGTTTGTAGCCCTATTAAATTCGGGACCCCCCCCAAGCCAAAAAAAATTTTTTTAAAAAAGAAAGAACTAGGCAGAAGATGTGGAAACAAACACAATGATCTGCTTAGTTCTGGAAGTCTCAGTGTGACCAAGAAGAGCTGTTTAGTATTGGTAGGATAGAGAAGTACAGGGGATTCAGGACTTTATGTCCTAAAAAGGAGCAGTAGTGCCCAAGTTCTAAAAGGGACGATAAGAATAAATCTTCTCAATTTCGTTTTAAGGAACAAATTCATTGAATTGGACATCTCCATACAAAATATCCATGCACTTTTCACTTTGGGGCACTAGAGGGAAACAAAGTAAGAAAAATAATGAAGCCTCACGTATTAAGTTGCTAAAAGAACACATTTCTTTTTTTCATGTCAATGAATTCTTCCGTTACTTTTGGTGGGAAACGGTATTCAAATGGTAGCCTAGTTTCAAAAAATACCAGTTTGGATTTGATTTCACAATACTTCAAGCCCACTTCACAGAAACAAACCTACAGCCAGAACCTCAGAAGGTCCATTATCTTTGGTTAAGTCAGGGAAAAAAAAAAAAAAAAAAAAAGTGAATCAGTAAGTCAGTTTTGAGAAGGGTGTGCATGACACAAGCCTATTATTTAAGGCTTGATTAAATTCTTTTTAGGAAATCACTTTCCCAATTATATGTAAGAACACATTTTTCAATGTTATGAGGGTGGGAAGAGGGAGAGGTTCAGAAAACAAACAAACAAAAAGCAGTTGGGTACTGTGCTTAGTACCGGGTGACAAAATAATCTGTACACCAAACCCTCAAGTAATGACTTTACACATATAACAGACCTGCACATGTACCCCAGAACCTAAAAGTTAAGCTATAAAAAAAAGAGCAGGAGGCAGCAATCCACTTCTGACTTTAGCTTCCTTTTAAAGTGTAGGAATGTCACTGCTTTCAGAAATGGAAGAAAAAAAAGCACTATAATTTAGTACACACATTTCATTGCCGTCTTTTCATAAAGAAAAAGTGTTCTGGGACTTTTTGTTTTGTTTTGTTTTGAGGTGGAGTCTCGCTCTGTCGCCCAGGCTGGAGTGCAGTGGCCTGATCTCGGCTCACTGCAAGCTCCGCCTCCCAGGTTCACGCCATTCTCCTGCCTCAGCCTCCCGAGTAGCTGGGACTACAGGTGCCCGCCACCACGCCCGGCTAATTTTGTGTATTTTTAGTAGATACGGGTTTTCACCGTGTTAGCCAGGATGGTCTCGATCTCCTGACCTTGTGATCCGCCCGTCTCGGCCTCCCAAAGTGCTAGGATTACAGGCCTGAGCCACCGCGCTCGGCCCGTGTCCTGGGATTTCTGTTGCTAATGATAATAAATATCAGGGAGCTCTTTGGGAGTTTCCAGTCTTCAACCCTCCCTACTGTGCTCCATTTCCCTCTTCAAATGAACAAAATTTCAGGTGAAGGAAGCCTTCTTTTCTAACTACTATATCAATGATGATTTTTAATCATGTTTCATATATGGAATATTTTTATGGTTAGTTTAATATTGAGGTGATGATAATGTTTGAACTTGAACTTGTCATACCCCTCAATCCAATCAATTTTCAAATCTAGGGATTAGTCTTACTGAAAGGAAAAAACTCCACTGGGTTCCTATAAATTTATTCAAAGCATTGTTGAAGTAATGCTTGATTTTAAAATGTATATATTCAATGTGTACCTGTGTATGTATGTTATAGAATTGTTTAGAGCCAGACATTGTTAGGACAGAAAAACAAAGGGGTAAATTTTTTTCTTATGTGCACTGTCATTATAAAATGAAAATATATTTATTTTGAGTACCTCTGTAAATTTGGTATTTATTTGCAAGGCTGAATGAGTATAAACTTAGTCCTTAGTCCTTTCGGAGTCTTCAAAATCTGGGGGTTTACAAATTCAGTGGTGTTTGGTGCCTCTAAATTTTTTTTTTTTTTTTTTTTGAGACGGAGTCTCTCTCTGTCACCAGGATGGAGTGCAGTGGTATGATCTCAGCTCACTGCAACCTCTGCCTTCTGGGTTCAAGCGATTCTCCTGCCTCAGCCTCCCAAGTAGTTGGGACTATAGGTGCATGCCACCACACCCAGCTAATTTTTGTATTTTTTAGTAGAGATGGGGTTTCACCGTGTTGGTCAGGATGGTCTTGATCTCTTGACCTCGTGATCCACCCGCCTCGGCCTCCCAAAGTGCTGGGATTACAGGCATGAGCCACTGTGCCTGGCCGGTGCCTCAAAATTTTCTATACAGCAATAAACTGAAAAAGTAATACTGAGTAATAGTAATGACTCTGAAAAAGTAACATTGTGCTTGCTTTTTATCTATTTGCATGTTTCAAAACTTAACAGCTCTTATAAATTCTATGGATTATTAGAATTAAAATAACAACAACAACAATAATAATGGCAGCATTTTATCTTTTCATCTTCAGGTTTTGTGTTTGAGATACTCAACTAATAGTTACAGAAACACAGCAAGCCATGGCCTATAGAAATTTGTCTTAAACAGAGAAAAAGATGTTGTAACAACATACTGTAAACACACTTAACAGTGTATATAGGTATTACTAGAATGTAAGCTCAATGAGCGAGCACAGCAGCTTTTATTGCATTACTGCATGCTGTCTCCCTATCACAAGGATAGTGCTGAGCACAAGGCGGGGCGCTCAATTTTGGTTGAATAAATGTGAGTAAGGTTTGACCAATGAAAAATGGAAGATTTTTCCTCACTTTGAAAGAGAAATCATCCCTAGCAACTAAATAAAATCAACAGAAAAGTTTAAATTGCATAAATTCTGGATGACTCCCTTATGGGCTAGTCTGAACTAGCCAGTCAGCATACCCTGGAAAATGGACAGATCACTGAAAGCCTCATACCTGACCCCATGGGAGAGGCCATGGGAGACATTGAAAAATTCAGTGGGAAAGATCATTAATATGATCTGTAATCATATTAAACATTTAATATGATTAAATCCCATTTTGGATATAAACGGAATTTACTCTAATTTTGTAGATGAGAAAACTGATTTGCTCTAACTTTCACACTGGCAGAGATGGAACTTGATCTCCATCTCTCTGAACCCAAAACTTGTGGGCTTAACTGCCCTTCTAGATCAAGAACATTTAAGCCAAGGTTAGGAGCAATATATGGGATGCAGTAACTTGAACAGTGATGGCCTGTTTTACTTTCTCACTAAAGCCCAGAACAAACACCAAAACTAATGAAATAGTGAAGACAGAATTAGGAAATATGCGATTTTTTAGCAAGTTGGTTGGAACACATAGTGAGATCATTACCCTGACACAGCTACAACTAAAATGCAAATGAAATACATGATGTCAAATATGTCTTACCTCAATGCTTTTCTGAGGATCTTGTCATAAAGCAGATTCTAATTTAGCTAAAATTGGCAGGGGTAGCGGGGGCACAGAACAAGATTCCGCATTTCTTACAGGCTCCTGGATGGTGCCAATCAACTGATCCACAGACCAATCTGTGAGTGGTAAAGCCTTACCTGATTCTTGTTTGAAACATCAGGTAAGAACTACATCCCTCTTCTTTACCAAATGAAGGTTTGGGACCTGAAGCTTTTCAGGTTTTACCAGCTTGAAGCAGGTAGGGCAGTAGCCAGCTGTCCCTGAAATCAAATTAATCACAATAGGCCTAAAGTGAAATTTTGGAGATTAGAACTGGCATTTAGATGGAGTGATAATTACACAAATATTCCAGCACACCTCCCTTTTGGTTCCCTTTTTTTAACCTGGCTTATTCCCTCAAATTCTCACAATTCACAAAACTAGAATATAAACACCACAGTAATGGAATTTATTACAGCATAATGATAGAATGTGCTAAGAATCATGATTTTTCCATTTCATTTTGGGTTCCACTAGGAAGGAACCCACTATATTTTTTATTGGATCTGTGATTCCCCATCTGCCTTCTTTTAAAGACAGCAATTCAGTTGTAGTTACGTTAGTATTTCTCTTATTCTTTAAGCAGCATTTATTAAGGGCATACAGTGTGTCAAACTGTATGCTAAGTGTTTAAATAAACTGCTTTTTATTCTCCTCACAATAACCCTAGGCGATAACTACTACTATTTTTCCCATGTTAAAGATGAGAAAGCTGGCCGGGCACAGTGGCTCATGCCTATAATTGCAGCATTTTGGGAGGCTGAGGCGGATGGATCACGAGGTCAGGAGTTTGAGACCAGTCTAGCCAACATGATGAAACCCTATCTCTACTAAAAATATAAAAATCAGAGGGGGTGGTGGCACATGCCTATAATCCCAGCTACTTGAGAGTCTGAGGCAGGAGAATCGCTTGAACCTGGGAGGCGGAAGTTGAAGTAAGCAAAGATAATGCCACTGCACTCCAGCCTGGGTGACAGGGTGAGACTCTGTCTCAAAAAATAATAATAATAATATTAATTAATTTTTAAAAATGAAGATGAGAAAACAGAGGTTTAAGGAGATACGGCAGCTTTTCCAAGGTAACTGATATGTCAGTGTTCCCTGAATGCAAAGCCTGAGTTCTTAGCCATTGTGCCCTGGTAGTTCCTTTTCTGAAAGAACAGAGTACAAATATTCAAATTTTCTTTTGAATGTTTGTAAAAAGCCAGTTTGTGGGTCTGTTTTATAAGATATTTCCAAGCCTAGAACGCATTTCTGGCTTACTGTGGGAAGTGATGCTACTCATCATGGACTTTATCACCAATAATCCTAAGTGTTCCTGACTACTTTACATGATGACTAATTCTGACCATGTGCATGTGTGTTCCTGTGGGGAATCCCTTTACTCTGTGCTTCTATCAGCTCCAAATTTAATCTGTAGCTGCAGCTGCCATGATGAGTGCCCCTGCCGCCAACTATTCCATCCAGGACTGTGTCTCTAGAATGACTAGTACACGAGTACATAGTTTCTTTTGGTTGTTATTTATATTATGCGAATAAGACTTAGAATGAATCACAGAACCTCTTACTTTTCTCCTGGACCATTAGGCATTGTGAAGACATAGCTGTATCATTTGAAGCTTTCTGAAATGGGCTGAAATAGAGAAGTGGAAACCCAGAAGATAAAGACACCCCAGTGGGACAAGCAATTCAGAAGGCTCCAAGCAATGCCCAGTACCCCAGAACAGCATAATGGCTCAGCAGGGAGTAGCAAATGGATGTCTTAGCATCAGAGAGAGTATCGGGACCATCAGGTGAATGTAAAACTAAATGTGGTTGGCATCAGAGACAGACAGTTACAGGACCTGAGAGAAAGTGTGAGGGCATTTGTACCCCATAGAAATGATGAGAACTTTGGTACTGAATAACCTATTTAGTGAATCTCAAAGCAAGAGCTTAGTTTTCTGTTTTTTTGCTTTTTTTAAAGGTCAAAGTTTAGCATCAAGTAAAGGATCTGAGATGGAAAACCATTAAGTGACCTGATTCTGAGCCTCCAAACACTAGATCTAAATTTACTTGCTTAAACGGCTTCCAGCTCAGAATGGAGTTAATCCTCCAGTCAGGCCTGCATCTGGGGAATGCACTGTGAGAATTCAACAAATAGGAGCTTAGGAAGTCAAACAGATCACTAAAATTACATCTTCTTTACATGAACTTCTAATTCACTGATTGAAGTAAATGAGCTCCTTTTGTAATCATTAATACTGTGTTTAAAGAAACTGAGCAATTGGAGATGGCTGTGAAATTCTTAGATGAACATTCAAGTGCGTGTTGCATTGTATCTGTCTTGCAGGTTGACTTATAGTCACCCTAGTCCCAAGCTAGCAAAGGCTTCTATTTGTCCCAAAATATCTGGTCTCTCTCCTTTCTGGCCACATGGCTGTACAGAATGAAAAGAGTACAGTTCTCAGTTTCCTTTACTCATAGGCATTGCCCTGTGACTAACCTCTGGATGTGAGTAGTGTTGGGTTGAAGCACCAAAAAGTGTCCTTCAATGCTGGGAGCATGCATCCCTTTCCTTGTCTCCTTTTCCTTATTCCCAGTGTCTGCCATGAGAATATGATGACTTGACTTAAAGGATGGAGACCACAAGCCAGGCGCAGTGGCTCATGCCTGTAATCCCAACACTTTGGGAGCCCGAGGGGCAGATCATGAGGTCAGGAGATTGAGACCATCCTGGCCAACATGGTGAAACCCCCTCTCTACGAAAAATGCAAAACTTAGATGCGTATGGTGATGCATGCCTGTAATCCCAGCTACTCAGGAGGCTGAAGCAGGAGAATCACTTGAACCAGGGAGTTAGAGGTTGTGGTGAGCCAATATCCCGCCGTTACACTCCAGCCTGGCGACAGAGCGAGACTCAGTCTCAAAAAAAAAAAAAAAAAAAAAAAAAAGAGCATAGACTACAGATAGAGAATCAGCAAGACAGAAGCCTGGGTGCTTGCCTGGGTGCTTGAGCACATCAAGAAACAGAACTGCCTTCCATTAAAGACATGGAATGCCTATATCCAGGCATTAATGGGACAGAGAAATTAACTTCTTTCTTGATTAAACTATTGTCATTTGAGTTTTATCGATAGTTGCAACTAAACCCCATTCTAAGTAATTCACTGAACCATCATCTTCACAGAGGTCATAATCAATTAAAAAATAACATATTAGTTGCTTCTTTGACTAATGCTAAGTGGTCATAGTGCCTGCTGATGTACAAAGTGATGGAAATGAGGCTGAATCTGTGGAAAATCAGGTTTTAGCTAATCAGTTTCAGCCATTTAACATTCTGTTTTATGCAACACACAAGTTAAGCAGTAACATTAACGTTCTCAAAGTAAAGCATATTTACCTTCACCATTGTTTCTTTAAGATATTTTCACAGTCACCAAATTGTCTTATCTAAACATAACATAGACATTGAACAATCTTGATACTCCTTGCTTAATACAAAGAGTTGTGATAAATGAGTGGAACTGAAGGGGAAAAATAAATAGGTAGGGAGCCAGTAAACTTTCCTACTGAAAAAGAAAAGTGTTTGTGGATGGTAAAATGAGAAAAGTTACATTAATCTTTTTCTGGCAGCCGCAGTGACAGAGTAACGATGTTTTAATCAGTGGTTAGATGAATCTCTGCCAAACTGTGAAAAAAGTAAATTAACGATTGATACGCATCACCCTTCTGGGTAGCCTCTTTGTATTATTTTCTAGCACACTCAACAGTTCTTAGCTCTAAGGTCTTTATGATGTCCCCTTGGCTGCCCCCTACACACACACACACACATATGCACACACATGATATGATTCCGTTCTCCAGATCTTTTATCTCATCTCATTAACATAATAGGAGCTGACACAGTCTTTATCTATTACCTCATTCAACCCTATGAAATACATGACTTTGAGATGCCCTTATTATCCCCACTTCAAAGATAAGAATGTGAGCCACAGAACTAGTAAATTGTGGAGCTAGAGTTCAAATGCAGGCAGTTTGGCTCAAAGTGAATCTGTTCTACAGATATATCCCATTCCCTTAGGAACATTTGCAACATAAAAATGGCAGACAGTAGTTACCAGATAACATCTGCCAAGAAACAACTCCTAAGCCTAGCTAAAATTTGTCTTTTCCAGGAGGATCAATAATATAGCACTGAGCAGGCTAATGGAGGAATTTGGGGGGAAGAGGACATTCTGTATCCCTCAAGAAATCTCACTCCTTAGGTAGTCAACCAAGTAGTGCAACTTGACCTTCAATTAGAATCCTATGTGTAACTATCCCTGAGCTATTAGTATACAATATAGACGTCAGAAAATAAGTTAATTTTAACATTTAAAAAACTTGAGATTAATAAGAATAAGTTCTGCTCTACCTGAATCTAATATATTCAAACTTTCAAATGGATTTCATTTGCCCTTTTATGAAGCCCAAGTCCCTGATTTTAAAAAATTGCTGGAATTTTATTATTTCCAGCTTAGTACTGAAATGCTGTTCTTAATACCACTTATAATTCATTGTCATTTTTCACTCTACCATTGATTATTTTTTCTCTGTATACAGAGAAAGCCGTTTGAATCTGGCAAATACAAATATTAAAAAGGCTTTTTAAGCCGGCCAAGTGCCACATGCCTGTAATCCCCAAGAGTTCAAGATCACTCTAGGCAACACAGACAGACCCCATCTCCAAAAAGAAAAAACAAGCTTTTTATCTATTATAATCATGACATACTCAGTTTCTGATTTCTCATGCTGACACTGTAAAGATACTGTCCAGGGAAGCTAGTCCTTGTAAAGTAATATATTTATAACAAGAACTAATATTTTATAATCTATGAGATGGATTTTCTTTCTCTGTTTGCAGATGGGGAAAGTGGTGCTCAGTGAGTTTTCATATATCACCCAGAATTCATCAGTGGGTGAGGGCAGGAATTAGAACTCACCCAAATCACCCAACTGCAACTTTGTGCTCTTTCCATAATGCTGAAGAGCCATGTCTTTGCTAGATTTAATGGCACAATGGTAGTCAGAGTAAGAAGAGGTCCATGAATTATATCTTTGAGATTTTAAAGTCAATGAAAATTGCAATTCTATGTATGAAAACTCGCTTTTAAAAAAATCAGTGTTTCTTAAACACATTATATTCTCTGACATCTTTGGCCAATACATGTTTTTTTGGTACCAACTGCCCATTCCTGCATCTGTAGGAAACTGGGAAGCTGCCTGACCATACCTGATGAGAGACAGCAGTCACATGGTGATTTCACCTCCCACCCCTGACAAGCAGGATTGTACCCAAGGAAGGCACTTCCCTAAAGGGCAGACAACCCACTGGTCTTCCAGAAACCAGCACCCATGTGACCCAGCTTAAAAAGATGAACTGTGCCAAAGAAATTCCTCTCCTAAGAATGTGGGACTGAGGTAGCAGCAGGGTCGGTGTCATCTCGTAGAAAGTATCAGGAGTACCATGATGTTCCACAGGGAAGCCGAAGTTATGAGAAAATAAAATTCAAACATGTAAGTAATAAGAGCTACCATTTATATGGTACTTACTATGTGCTTCACATTCTTAATTTATTGACGCTGTGAAGAAATTACTGTTATTAACAGGTCCCCACCTACCACCATTTTACTGATAAGAACACAGAGGCACAAATGAATTAAGAAACTCATCCAAGGTCACACAGCTTGGGAGCACAATATCAAAAGCCAGGCCCTGTGGCTTCACTGCCAAATTTAATTTCATATAAAGAGAGCCTAGTATATAGACATAGAGAAGATAATAAATGACACATTCAAAGAGAAACAGAAAGTCTCAAGAGAGAAAGATGCGGAGAGAGTGACAGAGAGAGAGAGTGCGCAATACCCCAAGAGGCCTCCAGTTCTCAGCTACACTTTAGCTCCTCTCAGATTCCCATGAAATCTCTGATTACATCCTCACATAGAACAGCTTAAGTGCCTCTGTTCCTTGTAGATAACAGATTCCTAAATAAAATAATATGATTTATTTTGATATTTTATAAATATAATACCCAAAGGTGCTAAAGTTCTAGCACTGTTTATTTCTTGTCTGAGGTAAAGATTGGATCTCTTCTAGATTTATGATCCAATAGGACAGATAAGATAGACAAATATGGACACAAGAGAAATATTTATAATCTCAAGACTGCAATGAGATTATGATGTAGATAGGAGTTAAAGAAACTGAATAAACTCAAAACTGTTGAGCATAAATAATGAAAACCTCCTGAAGAAATAAGGCATGAGCTAGAAATATAACAGAAGATAGGACTATGTTTGCTTATTATACAACTTGGATCACAGTGGGCAGAATACTTTCTGCCTCAATAGAAAGGAGGGAAAGGCATTGTGTGTGATGTGTGATGTGTAAGTGTGTGTGTGTGAGAGAGAGAGAGAGAAAGAGAGGGAGAGAGAGACAGCACACCAGCTACTAGAATGTACAGGAAAAAAAGAGAGGGCAAAAAAAAAAAAAAAAAAATCAGGTATTGTACCACCATACAAGAAGAACCAGGATGATGAATTCCTATGGTCTTCTAAAAATCTGATGTATTTTTTGCTGATGCTTTAGTAATAGTATTTAAAACAAAAATATAACATTTTATGTTTATGAAACCACCACTAAATTTCTATTTTGTGACTTTTTTTTTTTTTTTTGAGATGGAGTTTCACTCTTGTCACCCACGCTGGAGTGCAGTGGCGCAATCTCGGCTCACTGCAACCTCCACCTCCTAGGTTCAAGTGATTCTTCTGTCTCAGCCCCCTGAGTAGCTGGGATTACAGGTGCGTGCCACCAGGCCTGGCTAATTTTTGTATTTTTAATACAGATGCGGCTTCACCATGTTCGCCAGGCTGGTCTCAAACTCCTGACCTCAAGTGATCCATCCACCTTGGCCTCCCAAAGTGCTGGGATTACAGGCATGAGCCACTGCGCCCAGCCCAATTTAATGAAATGAAATTGCATTAATGACTTTTAATGAAATAATCAAGCAGACTGAAGTCAAATGCCTTCTTACTTGGTGTCTTCTAGTACCAGGGTGCCTTCCTTGCTGTCCCATATGCTGACACACAGTAGGCATTCAATAATAAATGCACATGGACTGAATCAGTAAACATTAGCATTATCTCCTCATTCAAATGTGAGATCATATCTATAAAAATTAAAATCCCATACACATTTTTTTTAATGAATTGTCTAGTGTCATGTCTTAAGAAGTCATAAAATTCTTTGCTCATGTCAACCTGCTTTCTGCCTTCCCACCAGACTATGTATTCACATTGAATCATGAGCTTTTTATGATCACAAAAGAGATGTTACAATATAAATTTTTAGTTACTTAAGCATATTAGGTTTTCCCTAAATAAAGTGTCGGCAATGCTATTTTTGCACAGAGATTCCAAATAACAGTCCTGTCCTACTTAACTTATAAATTCCAAATGTGCTGGATTTGAAAAACTATGATACCAAATATACAAACTAAAAACACTAGTAATAAAAAAAGAAAAAAAATAATCGTTCATAACCAGTCACTCTAAAAGCAATTGCCATAAAATAAAATTTAAAGTCCTGTTGGGTGTGTCAAGGACCTGTATAGCAAACCTACAGAAAAAGCTTCTGTTTTACTTTTTTTTCAGGGTATTTATACTCTCTTCATGTCTGCTAATTTATTCCAACTGCAAAAGAAAACATTCAGGATGAAAAATTATAGGAATAAATAAAGATTTAAACATTTACAAATGGGCATTAGCACATGCAATTTTTACAAAGCTTAAGTGAACAGTAAGTACCTCTGGGAAGCTTTGTTATTATTTCAGGACAGATGAGTAGGCCAAAGAAAAAATAAAAACAAAGATCAATGTCATAAGATATTTCAATATATTATAAAGCTACAGTATGTAAGATATTCATATTTGCTGAAAAATATAAATATATGTAAACAAACAAAACCTTGACCATATCATAGATTTGAATCTTCAAAGTTAAAAGATTTAAAGTCCAAGCCTCTTTTTGAAAAAGGAAGAAATCTGAAGTATTGGAAACCTGATGTAAAATCTTTTGAACACTATGTCAAACAATTAAATGAGAAACTTGAAAAAACATTTGCAGCAAATTCAATAGTTAATTATTTTAAAACAGATCCAGATAGAGCTGCACGACAATGTGAAGATACTTAATGCCCAGAACTGTACACTTAAAAATGGTTAAAATGGTAAATTTTATGGTTTATGTTTATATTTTATCACAGTAAAAAAATATATACATGTGTAAATTCACTAGGAAAAAAGCTAAGGACCTAATATCTTCTTGGGAAAGAGATGGCTAGTTACTTCAAAAAATAAAACATCACTTATCAAACATTTGGGAAAGTGCTCAACCTCATGGATAATCAATATCAAAAGCAGTATGGTCCTATGATGGTCTATCAAAAATGTATCTCCTGCAAAGCTTTTTAAGGAACTAAACCCAACCATAGGGTGTAGTCTTGTGAAATGGCTACATTCCAATATCAGATCCCTTCCTGATGGGACCACAACCTGTCATAATGTCTTTAGAAGCAACTGACATACTTTAGAAGATATTACCATGGGTGTGTTGGATTGTTACTCAACAGCCATTTCTCTTAGTCTAAAATAATTAGACTAAAATAGCTTCCTAACTTGCTAAACTGCAAAAGCCGGAAGGCTGAAACTATATTTTCCAGACTCCCTGGTCGCTGCAATTCTGACATGGTTTGAGTTGGTACAAGTCAATGCCTCTTGGTGAGATCTGGGAAGCAGACGTGAGACAGAGGACTTTTTGGCTGCTTGGCATTTCTTTTGGCAAACATAGATGTAGAGGCATTTGGGTTTATGATGACAGAGTTAAGAGAACTACAGTGTCCCTTCACTGTCTTTACACAGGTCAAATCTGAGGCATCCATTTTCTGGTATGAGTTTCAGCCAGCATGGTGTGGTTCTGGATCCTGCAGTGCTGTGGTCACTTTTCCATTCAGCAGGTGGCTTTCTGACCATTCATAAAAGAGACATCAGTACTCTCGCTGGCCCAATTCAGAGGAAAGCATAGAGAATTGTTCCTGGAAGTTCAATCTAGACTTTCTCCCTGGATTCCGTAAGGCTTTTAATACCTTATAACAAATATTTTTCTATTATTCTCCATGGCTTTGTTCTCTGACTGAACCCCAGTTAATATATGCATCAAAAATATTTTAAATGTTTACATTTGTGGCCTAATCATTCCACTTCTGGAATTTTAGCCTATGAAAATAATACTTCAGAGGGATAAGACTTGTAAGCAGAAATATATACTATGACATTATTATTTCAACAATGGGGACTAATTAAGTAAAGCACTGTTTTCCTGCTTTTATTCCAAAAGACAATGAAAATTACTGTCAGATTTGAACAGGGGAGTGATATTTTCTGATACGCTTTTAAAAATCATCACCCTTGTGCCAAGAACAGAATGATTATTATTTTTGAAGCCAGGTGGTGGATTCAGAGCAGTTTACTCCAGTCTTCTTTCTACTTTTGTGTACACTTGAAATTTTCCATAATAAAAATAAAAGAACAAATGCCATGCGATATTTAATGTAATACCAACTATGTTAAGAACACTCTGTGTAGGAGAAAATATAGGAAAAAATACCTTAAAATGTTGAGGTTGTTGTTATTATGCCTCATTCGAGTATCTTTCCTGTGATTGACAGAATTCTAAGGAGCCACAACTATATATCATTCCCTCCTCCCTGAGTGTCGGCTGGTCCTGTGAATATGATGGAATATCGTTCCTGTGATTATGTTTTGTTATATGGCAAAAGTGAAGGGATTTCACAGAGGTAATCAAAGTCCCTACAATTGACTTTGAGTTCATCAATAAATTTACCCAGAGTGGGTCTGACCTACACAGGTGTGTCCTTTGACAGGGGCCTAGACCTTCCCTGAAAGGAGAGACTGCTGTGACCTTGCAGAAACAAGCCACCATGAGTTCTACAGCTGCAGAAAATGAATTCTGTCATCACAACCTTAGCTTGGAATGGGACCCCAAGCCTCCAACCAGACCACAGCCCTGGCCAACAGCTTGAGCACAGCCTTATGAAACTGAGTGGGCGACCCGTCTAAGCCATAACAAGATTCCCGATCCACAGAAGCTGTGAGATGATAAATATATCTTGTTGTAAGCTACTAAGTATGTGGTGATTGGTCATGCATCAATCGAAAACTAACACATTTACTTTTCACTTTTCTGAATTTTCTAGATTATCTAATATAAATATGTTTATTTTATAATAGAGGACAAAACTTTTTACAACAAAAATAAAAGAGAATTAATGTGGATAATTCAGGCTATATATTCCAGAAAAGAGAACTGACATCATTTTTCTTAATGTTATTAACAAAGAACTGCATTAAATAGGAGGAAATTTTCTCTTTGTACTTTAATGCTCTGAATCAAATCCAAAGTTATCCAGCTCAAGGCCAAAAGTGAACACACTCCGTATAATTGAACTAGTGGTTTCTAAAACAAATGTACTGAAAGATAAGCCTTTGCGCCAGCCATTCTTCTCTTGCTGTGCTATGATTCACTGAAACCATCCTGAATAAACAGATTTTGATTTTGGTTTAGACTTCAACACCCAGCAGGCTACCCCACTGATTAATGATGATAAAACTAAGCAGAAAGGGAAGCCATTCATGAAACAAACAATATAACCATCAATCAAGCTCACAGCTGATAATATTCAGATACTGAATAGTGCTTGACTCTCTAGCACCACTCCATGGAGACCTGCTGAGCAGCTAAGTGCTTTAAAATTAATATCAAGATCATCAGTGCAAAGGTTGATGGTGTCGGCAGGGATGAGGACTCAAGGATATAATGCAGTATTTACCAATCATCCATGATGAGCTAGTTTCTCTACAATGCATGCTTAGTTTAAATCCTATATTAGGATTTAAGCTTCTATATCAGAAGTACAAATACTTCTTTCTCTGACACGCATCTGCCTCCTGCATCGGTCATATGGGCAAGTTAAATGGAGACCCTTGCATCTTTTGTTTTTGTTATTGTTGTTGTTGTTGTTGTTGTTTGAGGCAGAGTCTCGCTCTGTCGCCGAGGCTGGAGTGCAGTGGCGCGATCTCTGCTCACTGCAAGCTCCGCCTCCAGGGTTCACGCCATTCTCCTGCCTCAGCCTCCCCAGTAGCTGGGACTACAGGTGCCCGCCACCATGCCTGGCTAATTTTTTGTATTTTTAGCAGAGATGGGGTTTCACCGTGTTAGCCAGGATGGTCTCGATCTCTTGACCTCGTGATCTGCCCGCCTCGGCCTCCCAAAGTGCTGGGGTTACAGGTGTGAGCCACCGTGCCCGGCCGACCCTTGCATCTTTTAAGTCCCTACTGGCAAATTTGTGGTTCCTTCAGCCAAGTAAAATTGTTTTCCATTTACTACTTTATGTATTTGGTGTTGTGTGTTACTACATTATTTCTTCAATCTATGTTTACACTGGTCACAAGAATCCCAGGCCTATTTCCCTCTATTCTAATCCCAATTGGCTGCGTGAGAAATGAATTCCTCACTCCTCACCCCACCCCAAATTTATTTTTTCCGGGACATTGAATCACTACCTGACACACCATATACTTCACTTGCTAATTTTTCTTCCTCTAAAATTTTCACTCCACTAAGGGACAAAATTTTGGTTGGTTGGTTAACTAAAATATTACCAGTTGCCACTGTCTGACACATAGTAGGCAATCAATAAAAATTGTTCAGATGAATGAATGGTACTCCCAG
Source organism: Papio anubis (assembly GCF_008728515.1). Classification (NCBI taxonomy): domain Eukaryota; kingdom Metazoa; phylum Chordata; class Mammalia; order Primates; family Cercopithecidae; genus Papio; species Papio anubis. The sequence goes on along the minus strand of NC_044990.1, from coordinate 55,931,901 downwards.
GAACTAGCTTAACTCTAGTTTACCTCTGAGCAACTGTTGTATTACCCCGAGAGGTCTAGACATTTCTCTTTCCCAATGCACAGTCATCCCAATAGCTGAAGGTCCCTTTGCAGAAGGCTGGAAGAAATATGCTTATGTGATATGAACACAGAATTCTTTTTCAGGAGTACCTAGCCTTCCTTTTAGTATCTGAAATTTAAGTTTGGAACATGGTAAATGGCCAACACTTTCTTATGTGGTTTGAATTTAGGTCCCTGATGGCCATACCTAAAGTCTTTGAGTTTTGGTTGGTGTTAACATCATTTTAGAAATCAAATATTCTCTTGCTGGGTTGTACATATAATTTATTTCTAGGACACCTATGACTGATTAGCAAATGTCAAAGGTTTCTAGGGTTAGACCATTTTGATGATACACTGACTCCCCCTCCACCTTCCCCACATCCGCCCAAGACCCATTTGCGTCCAATGTTTAAGTGCTACTATGTGGCTTCTGCCACTCTGGGATCCTAGTATCCCAGTGAAATCAGAGAGTTCATTTCAGCTGTGTCTCCTCGCACTGCATTCTAGATCCACAAAGAACATCCTCTACAGGGATTTTCTTAATGCTGGGATTCTCTTCACCAGTGAATTTCTCAATGCACGCATCAACAAGGCCTTGGAATCAAAGTTAAGAATTAAGAAATTGATCGTACACAAAAAAATTCCCTCCCACTTTCCTACATCTGTTTTCATTTCTTCTTTATGGTGTAACACAAATATCTAGGCCACCACTGAGTCCAAGTTTCATCAGTTGACTACGATAAGTAACTACAATTAACCCCAGTTGAATATTGTATTCAACCTAGTTACAATATAGGTACCTGCACCTAGACTATATATAGGTGAGGTGCAGGTACATATATCGACACACTGTACTTGATCTCAATCACAGTCCTCCTACTTTTGTCAACATCCTCAGAATTTATTGCCACATGCATCAGCCAGATTTCTGCAAATATAACAACAAAATTTTGTAAATTTGGGGAGTTTGATTTTAAAATAGGCTCTGGGACATGCCTACCTTGGTTGCAGGGGAGGACGGTGCACTGGCATGGGAAGATTTACACACTGAGCAACCCAACTTTTCTCACATGTCTCCACCCTGTGTTGGCACCTACTTAATAACCTATGTCAAAGCCCAAACTTTGACCTAAGAGGCTAGGAAAGGTTATAAATTGATGTAAAGAAGCAACTTGGAGGATAAATCTTTGAGTGTGCGTTCCAATTCAGCACTATGTTAGAAAGTGACTAGTTTTCAGTGGGTGGCTTGAGAGTTGAAGACTTTCAGTTTGTCATTTTCTGTCATTAAAGTGTCCATTGCTTAACTCTACAATCCTTGAATTCCTCCACACCCTTCAACCACTCTCTTGCAGCATACATTTTGCCTCCCAAACCTAGCATTCAAGGTGGCTATCACATGAGTGGACACAAATGATCATTTGATTAACTGTTTTGTTTTGTTTTTTCTTCACAAATTTCGATGGATGTTCAGGTTCAGTTTCTTAATATCAACCTGATTTCCAAGTCCCCTTAAACCCTACCAAGACAGAGAATAAAGTACAGTTTCCCTCTTGTTTTCCTGAATATCTATTGCCTACAACTTCTGGCACAATTTTCAGTCAGAGTCAGGGCTTTTAGATGCAAATAATAGAAACTGACCCTGGTTAATTAAAGCAGAAACAGAAACTATTTAAAAGATGCTGGATAGTCCACATATTCTCTGGGAGGGCTGGAGAAGCAAACTTATGAATTTTACAGCTGGAAACAATTCCCACAGTCAAACCACAAGAGTTATCAGGTAAAGACATTGGAGCTCCTGCTGGACCCAGACAGCACAGCACCTTCCAGCAGCCAATGACCAGACCCTGGGTGCTGCTGTAGGAACTCTGCTGCCACTGCTGCCTTTGGGAACCAAATGTGGTTGCCACCTCCACCCCCAAATGTTGTCCAAATATATTCTGGGTGGTGTGTGTTTCTTTGTGTCCCAGTTTCTCATAGTCTCGAGAGAAGATGGACCTGATGGGCACAGCCCAGCCCCATGCCTTAACAGCAAGAACCCTGGAAAGGTGAGTAGCTGGACGGCATCAGAGGGAGAGCATTTCCCAAACATAGAGAGTGGGTTCTGATACCTGGATGGCAAAAAATAAATTGGTAAATCTCCATCATACTGGCTTTATGAGAAATGATAAGGTCTGTGAATACAGACAGCCCCAGTTTCAATTTGTGCACTTTCTTCACTTTCTATTTGACGCTGGGCAAGTTCATCTCTCTGAGCTTTGTTTTTTCTCGTGAGTAAAAAGGCTATGAACCCTCTCTTGCAGAAATTAAAAAGTAAGTCATGTGGACAAGATAATTCAAAAATTGAAAGCTATTACTTGAAAAGATAATTAAGATATATAATATTTTGTGAGGCCTTATCTTGGTAAAATATTCAGCTTTTCATGTATTTATGCTTATTCTTGTTAACTAGGGGATCATGTTTTATACTAGTTTGTATGTTTTATACTAGTTTGTATTTCCGCAGAACAGTACACACACAGATACATACACGTGCACTTAATAAATGAACTAATATCCCAGATTATAAAATAAAATGAGTGATAGGAAACATTGATGCAAAAAACTGAAGAGGACACAAAAAAAATGGGAAGCTATTCCATATTCATGGATTGGAAGAATTAATATTGTTAAAATGTTTATACCACCCAAAGCAATCGACAGATTGAATGTCATCTCCATCAAAATATCAATGACATTCTTCACAGAAACAGAAAATAATAATCCTAACCATTTATATAGAACCACAAAAGACCCAGAATAACCAAAGCTATCCTGAGCAAAAAGAACAAAATGAAAGGAATCACATTACCTGACTTCACAAATTATACTACAGAGTTATAGTAACCAATACATCGTGATACTGGCATAAAAATAGACACATAGACTAATGAAACAGAATAGAGAATCCAGAAATAAATCCATACATCTACAGTGAACTAGTTTTTGACAGAGGTGCCAAGAATGTAAACACTGGGGAAAGGATAGTCTCTTCAATAAATGGTACTTGGAAAACTGGATATCCATAGGCAGAAGAATGAGACTATACCCATATGTCTTGCCATGTACAAAAATAAAATCAAAATGGATTAAAGATTTAAATCTAAGACTTCAAACTATGAAACTACTAAAAGAAAATATTTTGGAAACTCTCCAGGACATTGATCTGAGCAAAGATTTCTTGAGTAACATCCCACAAGCACAAGCAACCAAAGCAAAAATGGACAAATGAAATCACATCAAGTTTAAAAACCTCTGCACTGCAAAGAAAACAATCAACAAAGTGAAGAGACAACCCACAGAATGGGAGAAAATATTTGTAAACTATCCATTAATCTCTTGTCAATAGTTTACAAGAACCCCATTCTGTGGGGTTCTGTGGGGTATTGTTGACTACAGTCAACGATAATTTATTGTACATTTAAAAATAACTAAAAGTGTAATGGATTGCTTGTAACACAAAGAAATTATAAATTCTTGAGGTGATGGATACCCCATTTACCCTGATGTGATTATTATGCATTTTATGTCTCTGTATAAAAAATCCCATGTACCCCATAAATATATATACCTCATATGTACCCACAAAAATTTAAAAAAAAAAACATTTTAATGAGCGACAGCAATGTTTCATTCTATAGCAGTGAATCAAAGAGTATATGGATATAGGGTATGTTCTACTGCAAGTCTGAAGTGTATTTCTAGGGGGCCTCCACTGATGACTCCTGTTATAGACTGATGTTTGTGTGTCTCCAAACTTCATATGTTGAAACCTAATCTCCAGTGTGATGATATTTGGACATGGGGCCTTTAGGGGGTGATTAGGTCATGAGAGAGAGTCTTCATAAATGGTATTAGTGCCATTAAAAGGTACTGAGGTATTGTGCTGAACACTAGGTATTCTGCAGAGGCACAATAAAATTTTAAAGAGTTTATTTGAGTAAACAGTGATTTGTGAATCAGGAACTCCAAACCACAAGTGGTTTGCGGGCTCCTTTGAAGAAGCATTAAAGACAGGCTTTTAGAGAGTGAATACAGATGTGAAACAATTTGGTTATAGTTATGCAGTTGCCTTACTATTTTGTCTATCTTGTTGGAAAGTCCCTAGTTATACAGTTATATAACTATAATTTAGTTGGCAGTTTCTGATTGGTTAGCCTTAAGTTTCATTTCTCTTTAATATAGGCATTTATAAGAAATAGCTCAAGTTAACTTTTGCTTATGTTTGCAAATCAAACTGGGTTAAGGTCAGTTATGAAGCCTAACTGGCTTTGTCCACTCAGGGATTCTGCAGGCCTGGGTTTCCATTTTAATTTAACAGTGCCCTTATTAAAGGGACCCGAAGAGACCCTTTACCCTTTTCACCATGTGAATACAGCACGAAGATAGCCATCTACGAACCAGGAAGCAGAGTCTCACTAGACACTAAATCTGCCAGCACTTTGACCTTGGACTTCCTCCAGAACTATGAGAAATACATTTCTGTTATTTATGAGCCACTCAGTCTAATGCAGTTTGTATAGCAACCTAAAAGAACTGAGACAACTACAAAATGACAGATGTCTTACTCTGCATCACATTGGGCTCTAAAAGACCACCAAGTGTGAATAACCCCAACTGTACATCACTATTATAAAGAACTCAATAAAGTTTCAACTATCTGAACTAAGTCAACCCAAGGAAAAACAAATGGCAGTATCTGGAAATAATAAAATAGTAACAAGAGTAATGTATCTCTTGTACACATAAAAAAATCATGCCACTAAGACTAGCTCTGAGTTATAGTAATGCAGTAAGAAATATTTTAAAGTATATATAATTTTCTCTTTACCACTCACAAGAATGAGGAATACATCCACTAGATGATTAACTTCCTAAAGTATAAATCTGATCATTTCCCTGTCTTCCTCAAATTCTCCACTGATTCTCAAAATAGACCCCTAGACCTATGAGAATGGAGATTATACATGAAACACAGGTAAATGAAACCTGATTTAAATATTTTTAAATTTATTTTACACTTAATCAGTGATTGAAAATAGTGTTTTTTTTCTACTGTCACTAACAAATATTAAAGATTCTATCCTCAACAGAAAAAACGAAAAATGGCCTACTAGTTCTCCTCCCACAGTATGACCTTGGCAAGTCACTTGACATCTCCAAGTTCACTTCCTACATTGCAAAATGAAGAAATTGGACAACATCCTTTCCAGCTCTGAAAGGTTGTCATCTCTACTTTGCCAGTGTCCACTGGCTCCATGCTCCACCCCCACCTAAAGTGGGCTCCATATCCATTTGCCTTGATCAATCAAGGTAATCAGCCACAGGAGATAAAACATAAATTGTAAAGTTGCCAATTCTGAGTCATATAAGCAAAAATAATCTAGTTACTCAGCATTTCCATAATGCTTTACTATATTTTCAAACACTGTTTGGCCACCAATCAACACAAACCATAGTCATAAACCATAAAAGAAGACACAGAGACTGATGAAATTAATGTTGACAAAACTTACCCAACAGGTCAAAAGCAGAGAAAATTACATGTTAACATTACAAGTAAATGATCATACTGTGTGAGCCACATGCATTTTTGGTACAGAGTTGTATAACATAACACTCAGTAACAGAAAGACATCACAATCCGGATTGGACCCTACTTGTGGGGTCCTCTTCGCCTCTGTACCTCACTCACACTGGCTTGCTTGGAGCTGGGAGGATGACTGTCACTTCTCTACCTGACAGCCAGGAACCACTATTCTGATTCTCCCATATATTCCCCTTTTGTATAATTAAATAGTTCATTCACCCTCCCCTGAGCATTTATTATGCATGCCAATGTTTCACATCACTTCAAATAAATCAATAATTGAATGCTCCCCTCCCCTGTTCCAGCCATCTCGTCTACTGCCATTGCCTATATGGCCTCAGCTCTTCTTTGTTCTGCTCCAGGCACACAACCTCTCTTCCCCATCACACATGGTGGATGCCTCAGAGCATCCTCCCTCCCTCCTCTGCCCCTCCTTAGACTCTGCCACCCATCGTGTGTCTGACAGCTCCACCTCTGTCACTACTCGCTCCTCCAGCCCTACTGGTCCCCATCATGGCTCAGCCTTCCCCAAACCTGGTGCTTTATCTTACTATGTGGGACTCCCTCAGGACATCAAAGCAGCAACTCAGTGGCTTTGGCCTGGTATCCCCCAGACCCATTCCCTCTTTTTATTAAAATCTCAACCAGGAGGAGCAGAGCAAGATGGCAGAATAGAAGCCTGCACTGACTGTCCCACCTTCCCAAGCAAGGACACCAACTTATCAACTATCTATACACAAAAAAAGTACCTTCACAAGAACCAAACCTCAGATGAGCACTTATAGTACCTAGTTTTAACATCATATCACTGAAAGAGGCACTGAAGAGGTAGGATAAACAGCCTCGAATTACCAACACCACCCCTCCACCATCCTCCAGCAGTTGCAAATCAAAACTACAGTAAGATACCATCTCGCCCCAGTTAAAATGACTTTTATCCAAGAGACAGGCGACAACAAATGCTGGTGAGGATGAAGAGAAAAGGGCATCCTCATACACTGTTTGTGGGAATGTAAATTAGTACAATCACTCTAGGAAACAATTTGGAGGCTCCTAAAAACCTAAAACTAGAACTAAAATATGATCCAGCAATCCCACTGCTGGGGATATACCCAAAAGAAAGGAAATTAGCATATCAAAGAGATATCTGCACTGCCATATTTGTTGCAGCACTGTTTACAATAGCTAAGATTTAAGTGTCCATCAACAGATGAATGGATAAAGAAAATGTGGTACTTACATACAATGAAGTACTGTTCAGCTATTAAAAAATGAGATGCTGCCATTTGCAACAACATGGATGGAACTGGAGATCATGATGTTAAGCGAAAGAAGCCAGACACAGAAAGACAAACATTTCATCTTCTCACTTCTTTGTGGGATCTAAAAATCAAAACAATTGAACTTAGGAAGATAGAGAGTAGAAGGATGGTAACCAAAGCCTGGGAAGGGTAAGTGGGGAAATGGGAGATAGGAATGGCTAACAGATATAAAAAAATAGTTAAAAAAAATGAATAAGACCTAGTATTTGATAGCACAACAGGGTGACTCTAGTAAGTAATAATTTAATTGTACATTTTAAAATAACTAAAAGTACAATTGATTGTTGTAACACAAAGGATAAATGCTTGAGGAGATGGATATCCCTTTTTCCATGATGTGATTATTATACATTGCATGCCTGTATCAAACACCTCAGGTACCCTGTGAATATATACACCTACTATGTACCCACAAAAATTAAAATTAAAAATAATAAAAAAATTGAACCAGATTAAAAGTGACACTATTGGGCAGTGACAAAACCTTAATTTGGGGTAAGGAAATAACCTGTAGAATTTTTAAATAAAACTTTTTCTCTTAAATAATAGTAACCTACTAGGGATGACACCTGTAAAAATTAATAATTAAGTTTTTCAATGAAAATATAATGAAATCATGCTTTATTCAACAGAATAATTGAGTGCCTCATATGTTGAGTGCCTCATATGTCCTGGACATGAAATTGAGTGCCTCATATGTCCTGGACATGAAAAGATGAAAAAGACATATTCTTAAACTCAGAAAGTATATAGCCTGCTAAGGGACATAGATGTGCAAGCAACTAAACAATGATGACCTAGTTGCTGAAGTAGAGGTATGATTTAGGTGGAAGAAAATACAAAACAAGGTGCTGCTCTGGCACAGCTCCACCATATGTGGTATTTACTGCAAGATATTAAAATTATGGTGTCTCCATTTCTCCCTTTAGATTATAGACTTTTGAGGAACCAAACCATGTCTGTGACATTTTTTTATATCTCCAGGATCTAGAAAATGCTATCCCTTGCATATAGTAATCACTCAATAAGTGTTGACCTGAATAGAGAATAAACTGCATTGTTAGTTCTGCCTAAGATAGAGGGAAGATTCATGGATGGATTTTCAGAGGAGATAACATCTGAGCTAGATTTTAAAAGATGAATTGGTTAGTACTGGAAATCCTAACCTGAGCAATCAGGCAAGAGAAAGAAATAAAAGGTATTCATACAGGAAGAGAGGAAGTCAAACTATCTCTCCTTGCAGACTGTATGATTTTATACCTAGAAAACCCCATAGTCTCTGCCCAAAAGCTCCTAGATCATCTGATAAACATCTTCAGCAAGGTTTCAGCATACAGAATTGATGTACAAAAATCAGTGGCATTTCTATACACAAACAACATCCAAGCTGAAAGCCAAATCAAGAATGTAATCTCATTCACAATAGCTACAAAAAAATAAATTAAATAAAATTCTTAGGAATACAGTTAATCAGGAAGGTGAAAGATGTCTACAACAAGAATTACAAAACACTGCTCAAAGAAATCAGAGATGACACAAACAAATAAAAAAAAATTCCATGCTTATGGATTGGAAGAATTAACATTGTTAAAATGGCCATACTGTTCAAAGCAATTTACAGATTAAATGCGATTCCTACCAAACTACCAATCACATTGTTCACAGAATTGGAAAAAAACTATTGTAAAATTTATATAGAATCAAAAAAGAGCCCAAATAGCCTAAACAATCCTAATAAAAAGAACAAAGCTGGAGGGATCACATTACCTGACTTAAAACTATGCTACAAAGTTACAGTAACCAAAACAGCACAGTACTGTTACAAAGCAGACACATGGACCAAAGGAACAGAATAGAGAGCCGAGAAATAAAGCCACATACCTATGACCATCTGATCTTCAACAAAGTCGACAAAAACAAGCAATAGGGAAAGGACACTCTGTTCAATAAATGGTTTGGGCATAACTGGCTAGCCATATGCAGAAGATTGAAACTGGACCCCTTCCTTATACCATATACAAAAATCAGCTCAAGATGGATTAAAAACTTAAATGGAAGACCTAAAACTATAAAAACCCTAGAAGAAAACCTAGGAAATACCATTCTGAACCTAGGCCCTGCAAAGATTTCATGACAAAGATGCCAAAAGCAATTGCAACAAAAACAAAAATTGACACATAGGACCTAACTAGACTAAAATTGGCAAATGGAACCTAATGGCAGAGCAAAAGAAACTATCAACAGAGTAAACAGACAACCTACAGAATGGGAGAAATTATTTGCAAACTATATATCTGACAAAGGTCTAATATCCAGAATTTATAAGGGACTTAAACAAATTAACAAGCAAAAAACAAATGACCCCATTAAAAAGTGGGCAAAGGACATGAACAGACACTTTTCAAAAAAAGACATACATGTGACCAACAAGCACATGAAAAAATGCTCAACATCACTAATCATTAGAGAAATGCAAATAAAAACCACAGTGAGATATCATCTCATACCAGTCAGAATGGCTATTATTAAAAATTTGAAAAATAACAGATGCTGGTGAAGTTGTGGAGAAAAGGGCACACATTTACACTGCTGGTGGAAATATAAATTATTTCAGCCATTGTGGAAAGCAGTTAGGTGATTTCTCAAAGAACTGGAAACAGAACTATCATTTGACCCAGCAATCCCATTACTGGGTATATACCCAAAGGAATATAAATCATTCTACCATGAAGACACATGCAGACATGTTCATTGCAGCACTATTCACAGTGGCAAACACATGGAATAAACCTAAATGCCCACCAACAATAGAACAGATAAAGAAAATATGGTACACATACACCATGGAATACTACACAGCCATAAAAAAAAAAATGAAACCATGTCATTTGCAGCAACATGGATGGAGCTAGAGGCCATTGTCCTTGGCTGTAATCCCAGCACTTTGAGAGGCCGAGATGGGCGGATCACGAGGTCAGGAGATCAAGACCATCCTGGTCAACATGGTGGAACTAAAAAAAAATACAAAAAAGTTAGCCAGGCATGGTGGCGGAAGCCTGTAGTCCCAGCTACTCAGGAGACTGAGGCAGGAGAATGGTGTGAACCCAGGAGGCGGAGCTTGCAGTGAGCCAAGATCGCACCACTGCACTCCAACCTGGGCAACAGAGTGAGACTGCGTCTCAAAAAAAAAAAAAAAAAAAAAAAAAAGCAAACTAACACAGGAACAGAAAACCAAATACCACATGTTCTTACTTATAAGTGGGAGCTAAACATTCAACAGACATGGACATAACAAAAGGAACTATACACACTGGGACCTACTTGAGGATGGAGTGTAGTAGAAGGGTAAGGATAAGAAAACCACCTATCAGGTACTATGTTTGCTACCTGGATAAGGAAATAATCTGTACACCAAACCCCTGTGACATGCAATTTGCCTATAGAACAAACATGTACACATACCACTGAACCTAAAATGAAAGTTAAAAAATTAATTAATGTAATTTAAAAATAAAAGATGAATTGAAATATTTTTTGAAGATAAACGACTAGAATAGGATTTGTAAAACATTGGGAGACATAAAATAATAATTGCAATAATAACAGCTAACATTTAATATGTCAGGAATTATGCTCAGCACTTATGTGGGTTTTCCTTTAATTCTTACACCAACCATATGTTGTAATTACAGTTTTCACAGATGAAGAAACTGGAGCATGTAGTGGTTAAGAAATAAAGTCACAGGACAGGTGAGTGATGAAGCTGGGATTTGAATCCCAGCGACACCCATGATTCTCTGACTCATGAGCCTGTGAACGAGATAATACTACATTCTCCTCCAAAAATCTGCCAGCTCCAGTGTCATAAGCAGCCCAGTACCTATGGTCACCCACTGTCTCACCATTCCTCAGAGTGGATATCCATCTGTCCTTTCTACTCACATGACTCTACCATTTTCATGATATGACTTCCCTATCTTCCAGCTGCTCTTTTTATCTATCTCATCTTTGCTTCTCTCCGCTATTGCTTCTCTGTTCCTCCTGCTTTCCACTCCTCTCTCTCTGTGTCTCACATTCGTGCTCTCCAACAGAGCACCTCACTGTGTTAGAATAACCATCTGTAGCCACCATTCATTGGTTTGGGCTGTCCAGCACCCAACTCCCGTTGACACTCCAACTTCTTTTTGGAGGAATCTCCAACTACATCGATGTAGAAATGGAATCCACATTCCACACAGTAGCCAGTGAGCCAATGCTCTGTCTTCCTGCCCAGCCCAGCTATGGAACACACATGTCATTTGGCCTCTTCCTAGCAGACAAGTGTAGAGACAGCTCTGGGCCATCCCATCGAAGAAGCAGCAGCAGAGGCATCAAGCTGAACCTGCTGCTCCTCAGATGTAACTTTTGCTGAGCTCCCATGCACAGCCCCAGAGCACGTCGGTTTCTGTCTCTTTTCTAAGCAAGGTCCTCCAAGCTCCTGTAGATATGTGAGACACAGATATTCTTCCAGGGAATCCCCTGTTGAGGTTAAATTCACCAGAACTATTTTCTGTTGCTTGCAAACAGGAACTCAAACAGAACTCAGGCATTAATGTAGTTTTGGCTCTCATATTTGACCTGCTTCGGCTGCCACCCTTATCCATAATTCAATCCAATGAGGCCAGGGTAGCAGGACCACATGACCAAAATCATCACAGCTTCTGTTCAAGGGGCCACTTGTGGGAAGGAACTGGGGGCTGTTAATTTGGACTCTCAGAACTTAAATCAGTACCCTGGGAGAGACTGAGTCATGTTGATATGCTGAGGGAATTAAGCCAGTGACCAGTGGGAGATGAAAGATATATGAGATAGAAGAGACAAAGATGCAGCAAGGGCTCTGAGGAAATGGGAGTGAGGTGGAGAGACTGGTCTCAGAAAATAAGAGAAAAAAATAAAAGAGGAGTCTTTTTGCCCTATCCCACCCACTCCTGAAAAAGGAGGTAAGGGCAAGATTGCAAAGGTAAGTATGCTTACTGAATAGAAGGAACTTGAAGGAGTTATTGTAAATAGATCCTGCTTCCTCCCTGAGGTAAGAGACAACGGCATCTGCTGACAGTGAATGTAGGAAGTCGGTGGGGGGGGGGGGGGGGGGGCGGCAGGGGGAAGGACTTGCAGAGATGGATGAAAACTTGGAAAAGCCACAATTAGAAACAGGGGAGGGAGCCTACTGGGAACTGGCATTCAAGCTGCACTGAAGCAACTGTCTTTTATTTGCGTTTGCTAATAGCAATTAGCCACTTTTTAAACAAAGACCCAGACGAAGGGGGACACAAACCTTCCCTGAAATTGTTCAATGAAAAAATCAAGGCCTTGCAAACTCTAGCAAATTTCACAGAAGAACCTTTAATCTAACTTTTCAATTTTGCAATTTTACTGCTCTGAAACTTTTCAGAGGGATTTCCTTCACTGGTCCAGAAAGAAAACATTATTGAACTAAAAAATGTTTGAGACAATAGAAATTTGTTAAGAAATCTGGATTTTGTCTGATTCACTTCTTTTTGACATTAAGAGGTTGATCCACTTTGGATAGAAAAGTATTGGCTGGGCGCGGTGGCTCAAGCCTGTAATCCCAGCACTTTGGGAGGCCGAGGCGGCCGGATCACAAGGTCAGGAGATCGGCGACATCACGTGAAACCCGCTCTAATGGAAATATAAAACAGTCAAGCGAGGGCGGGGTTTTAGTCCCAGCTACTCGTGAGGCTGAGGCCGAGAATGGCGCGAACCCGTGAGGCGGAGCTTGCAGCGTAGCTGGAGATCCAGCCACTGCACTCCAGCCTGGCTACACAGAGCGGGACTCCTCATCCTCAAAAAGAAAAGTATTAAAGAAAAACTTTAGATAAAGTATTTATAACTTTTATGGAAGCATTAAGTAGTGATACTTACATGAAATCATTTATTACAGTGGGCTTTATTTTCACTGGTTAAAATAAAAAAGGAACCACCAAAACTGTTCTTGCTAGAATTCAAAAAGGCAACGAAAAGCTCATCTCCATAGTCTCCGAGGAATAACATAGCTTGGGTGTGGTTATGTTTGGTGATTTAGCATGCTGAATTAATTATTTTTCTTTTCTTTTTTTCAGACAGGGTCTCTCTCTGTTGCCCAGGCTGGAGTGCAGTGGCACCATCACAGCTCACTGTAACTTTGAACTCCTGGGCTCAAATGATCCAACCATCTCAGCCTCTCACGTAGCTGGGACTACAGGCACACGCACCACCAGGTCTGACTTTTTTTTTTTTTTTTTTTTTTGAGATGAGTGTCTTACTAGGTTGCCCAGGCTGGTCTGGAACTCCGGGCTCAAGCAATTTTCCTGCCTTGGCTTCCCAAAGCACTGGGATTACAGCTGTGAGCCACTGTACCTGGACACCAGATTAATTCTTTAAAAAAATGTCCTAGCTCTGGTTTTGGTAGGCAACTGAACTGAACTGAACTGAGACATACATCTGTAGTCTTCATTTTAGATTGCAGTTGAATTCATGAAGTAAAATTGTGCTTCTGACATGGTATTTAAAAAAAAATGAACAACTGCTCTGTCTCAGCTGGCATGTCCTAAAAGAAGACAGCATCTGGATAAAATTCAACATAGAATTCTAGCTTTTGTGGCATTGTGAATAAAAACAGTTGGCCAAACAACTACCTATTTAAATTATTGAAAGCTGATGATTACAGATAATACTTCTGTCTGATAATTAGAGTGGAAGTAGAAATCATTCAGAATACTATGAGGTTGGCCAGGATTCCAGAATTAGTTTTCCCTTAAATAGAGTGTTGCAGACAAAAGCAGTTTGGTCTTCAAAGACCAAGTATTCTTAAACTATTGCACTCACCAATGGGGGCTATGAAGATGTGGGTTAATTTACTTAACACTTCAGAGGTTTGGAATTTTCAGACAGCAGCAAAGACGAGGCCAAATCGAGATTAAAATTCCTCATTCTTCTCTTGTTCTTTTCAAACACAACAGCATCACGTTCTTAAAAGATAACTTGCGATACAGAGGTTTTTATTTGAGACCCAACACGGTCAAGAAACAAAAAGATAAAATTCTCTTTGTAAAACAAAATGTAATTGAAAACAGCCACAAGAGGGCAGTGAAAATACTGGGGATGTTGCAGTGCACGTCCTTTGATCAGAACCTTAAACTGAAAGCTGTTTTGCAGGATTTTGAAAGCATTTGATTGTTTAGCAAATAAGAGACCTGAGGGGTGGGGGTGGGGGCAGAAGCAAGAGAAGACAGTATCTTCTTGATCACATTAATGTAACATTAATGGGAGACAGCACTACCACGTCCGGCCCGAGCCTTGAGGACGACAGTTGTAGGACAGTGATTCAGCACAGATGACGTAATGAGGTCAGTCCCCCAGTTCACTCTGTAATTTAACCCTGCCTACAATAGATCAAGGAGGCTGGGCAACCGTAACAACAAAACACAAATTATTGGCATTCGACCTTACAGAACATTGGAAAGCAGCTGTATTTGTAGGTTGTTTGCTGAGTGTGTGTGTGTGTGTGTGTGTTTAATGAAAGCGATGTCTTTTTAAAAGATTGTGAAGTCAGAATTATTACATTTTTAAAAAAATTCCCACAGCTCCATTTAACCCACGCTATTTGTGGGAGGTGAGAAAGAAATGACTCACATGATCGCTAAAATGCTTGTGAAAATGGAGATGAAATGGTGACAGACACTGAAACATTCAGCTCTGATTCTTTAAAAATCCTTCCAAAAAGAGAATTGGGCTGGAGGTAGGGAGGGTACAATCAAGAATTAATTCTAAGCAATCTATAGAATCTTAGACCTTAAAGCTAGAAAGTATTTTAAGGTCGTCTGCATCATACCATATTTTCCATATTTCTAGCCTATAATTCTGCTTTTAGCCATTTCAAAGTAGAAAAATCTATACACTGTGCTAGTACATCAAGAAGCACTTCTCAAATCAGCTACCACTGAATTGACTATGGAAATGTGGCTGTAGATACAATTTGCAAGTGTCAAAATCAACCAAAGAATCTTTAGGGACTCTAGGCATAGGTGTAATGAATAAGCACAAAAGTCATAGCCAATTCACTTTTATTTTCTAAAGCAGAGAGCTCTGACAACCAGTGTTGTGAGTTCCGTGGATGGCATGCCGGCTCCTTGAAGGAAAAGGCTTTTAGACACACTCAAGCTTAGAAATAACCATATCCTTATTCTTCAGAGTAAAATGATTCATCCTAATTTGTTGACAGTAAAGAGAAAAAGTGTGATTCTTGGGTCCATGACAGCTTCTCCAATCATCTATCTAAAACATAGCTGCCATTGATTTATTGAACATATTTACTCATATACTTTTGTCAATAAGTACATATTTTTCATATAAGCACACAGAAAAGCAAGTCATGTGATCTATTGTAAGAATCCTATAAAGATTTTTGTGACCACATTTTATTCTAACCTCTTTTCTAATAATTTGTGTGACCCTGGATTTGCCTTTTTCCCCACTTCCATACAAGATTTGCATGGCAGCAGTAGAATCAAACAAGCCTAAAATATTTGGCCACTTGGATTCACTGGGGTCATTCTACTTACTGTAAGAGATAAGAGAATCTGAATTAGCAATTCAAATATTCCTGAAGAAGTCTTCATAAGCTATAATGGTTCTGAGTACCAAAGAGTTTTTGTATACCTGGTCCTACTGCAGGCAAAGAACCTAGACTACACTATGTTACTTCCAGGACACACCGTAAAATAAATCAGTCATATGCAAGGGTGGAAGTTCTGATCCTAAAGTGCCTGCAAGTTTGAGGTGCTTTGGGGCCCTGTCAAAATGTGCAGTGGAATAGATTCTAGGAATTTGTCTCTGAAGCTTCCTTAGTCTTTCCAGAAAAGAGATGTGTACCCTCATGGTTTCTAACTACCTTACAGGTGGCCCTGACCATTTCATATTAAAATTATTGTACATTCCTAAAGAGTGTGGTCATGTTACACTAGGTAGCTAGTCAGGCATGAGTACAGTAGGAGAGGGCTCCCCACCTACCAGGAATGTCAGGTGACCATCAGGTGATGGTGGTTGTTAACTTTTATCTCTCTAAAATAGTAATTGGTTGCAGCCAGTGCCAGGGAAAGGCAGTCTTCCAATATAAAGGAAAAAACCTGGAACTGGTGATCAGTAGCTTCTCAATAAGATCTCAGGGGCTGGGCGAGTGAGCTCAAGCATGTGCATTAAGAGGCAAAATGGTGGAGTTTAACTGGTATATGACCCTCTAGGGTTCTAGGGGCAATCAACTGCTAAGAACAGAATGCCTCAAGTAAGCACACCTGTAACTCCAGTAAACACACGGCGCATGCTCACCTCCCAAGCGCTCGCAGGCCACTGCGCATGCCAACAGCCTTCCCTAAGGGAAGAATCACGTGAGAAAGGACACAAGACGCTGGAAGTGTGCCAACATACAAAACCGTAAGTCAAAAGTCAACCACACGCTTGATCTCGCATGTCGCCCACTTGGCTCTCTTCCAAGTGTACTTTACTTTCTTTTGTTTCTCCTCTAAAGCTTTTTAATAAACTTTCACTCCCGCTCTAAAACTTACCTCAGGCCGGGCGCGGCGGCTCCCGCCTGTAATCCCAGAACTTTGGGAGGCCGAGGTGGGCGGATCACGAGGTCAAGAGTTCCAGACCATCCTGGCTAACACAGTGAAACCCCGCCTCTACTAAAAATACAAAAAATTAGTCGGGAGTGGTGGCGGCGCGTATAGCCCCAACTACTCAGGAGGCTGAGGCAGGAGAATGACGTGAACCCGGGAGGCGGAGTTTGCAGTAAGCCGAGATTGCGCCGCTGCACTCCAGCCTGGGCCACTGAGCAAGACTCCGTCCAAAAAAAAAAAAAAAAGACTCAGTTGCTCCTTTTGCCTTATGCCACTCAGTCGAATTCTTTCTTCTAAGGAGGCAAGAATTGAAGTTGTTACCGACCCATACGGATTCACTGCAGGTCATAGTCATGCCTCACACATTTCTCAATTGACCAGGACTATCTTTCTCAATAGTAACTGAATAAAAATGGACTAAACGAATGAGATTGCAATGCGGAAGGTAAGCAACAGGTGGGGCTCACCCAACACTCTTACCTGAGCACCTTACTTATAATGCACTTCAATTCATGATCCAGAGGCAAAACCCAGGGCTTCCACTCATTCACAGTGTCTGTGCTGACACAACCTACCCCTGCCTCATGTGCCAGCTGCTCAGCCTCTTTGCCAATGACAGTCAACCTTGAGGTTCTTGAACACCACTGGACAATGTTAATTGATATTCCTCAACAAGGCATCTCTCACATTGAAGGTGCTATATACAAAAGGAAGGAAGTGGGGGAAGGAAGGAAGGAAGGAAGGAAGGAAGGAAGGAAGGAAGGAAGGAAGGAAGGAAGGAAGGAAGGAAGGAAGGAGATGGAAAAACATTAAGCTTAGTTTCTTGAATACAGACAGACTGCTAATGCAGGCCATTTGTCGTTCCATTCTGAGCCCTTTCTGTTCTTCCATCTTCACCCTCAATAATGTCATTTGAATTGTCCATGCAGCTCCCATGATGATAATTTTGTAAAGTTGGATGTTTTAGGAAGAAGTTGATTTATTTGATCTCCTATCTGGTTTGCAGCTATGTTCCTACTTATTCTCTCCAGGCTCTGCCATTCTTCGGAAACTCCTCAATGTTACAGTGTTTGTGCAACTGCTTGCACTTTAATTATTTTTAATGTGCATTTCACCAGAAACCCATAGTACTCCTGTACCAGGAGTGAATCCTGCCTGCAGTGAGTGCATATCAATGGAGGGATGAGCTAATATAACTAAAAGAAAAGGAAAACAATTAAACTCCATGCCAAAACAAACAATGAAATACAATTTTGCTTGTTTATTTCTTCACAGTTGGGGCAAAAAAAAAAACCCTCAAAATTTAGTGCAATCAATTACTACAAAATAACACCAAAATGGTTATTTTAAAAAGCATGGGGGTGCTTATGTCTTTAGTGTGGTTTTTCCTTTCTTCTTTCTTTTCTTCCTTCCTTCTTTTCCTCCTTCCTTTATTGCTTCCTTCTTTCTCCTTCATTTCTGCATTCGTTTTTTCATGATTATACATGTAAGCATATAAAATCAAGAAGTTTTCTTCTTTTGAAAGATGAAAAGCAAGAGAAATAAGAAGGGGTCAAACATCCTGCAAAAGTGGCAAAAATGTAACTGAACTGTCTTCAATGTATGCTGTAATACCATAAGTTCCTTTGTCATGGGAAAAATTTAACAGACATAATTTGGCAGACATAATTCTGGTATATCAACCGTGTGTATTTTAAGCTTTAATATACTTTTATATATTCAACTTCATTTCCATAACTCAATATATCAAAATGTAATGGCTTCCCAGCTGTAAGAATTGTTGAGGACTTTTTATATACTCTTTAAGGCTACTATGTTTTTCTTAACATTTTAGCAGTCATTTGATTACTAAAAACAGGGATTCACCCATGACATCTGTGCCAACAACCAGTTAGTGGTTCACCAAACCACTGTGCCTTTTTTCCAAGTATACTGGTGGACAATATATCATAGTTGCCTTTCCAGTTGGATGTGGCCTGTGACTGGGTGTTGGTCAATGGAACCTGAATAGAAGTGATGGGTACTACCTCCAGGCCTGGTCTATGACATCCTTCTGCCCACAATTCTTTCTCTCTTATTTCCCTTTGCACGCAATGAATGGAGAAGTCTAAGGATCAAGAGAAGGATCTAGAGGCTAAATTGCTGCCTGAAGGAAAGCTGTCCACTGGTCAGCCAACTAGGCTAGGGCTGCAATACCCTTGACAAATTAACTTTTATTTTGGATTTTTAATTCCAATTTTAAACTTTGAAATTTTGAAATTCTGTGTGATAGTAGTTGGTCTGTTCCAGCTAATACACCAGTCTGAGAAAACCGATGTTGTTCTGAAGCTCTTCATGATTCAAGCTGGAAGGGAAAAACCAAGTGGCTGAGAATTGGTGTGAATGTAGAAACCTGCTGGTTTCTCCTCATCACTTGTCCATGAAATGCCAGACTAAAGAGAGATAGCTGTGGCAAAGATACTGTGAATATTTAATTTGAAACACATTCAGTGAGCACAAACTCTGTGCCAGAAACCAACATGGACAGTGTTCCTCTAGTCGGTCGCTACTGAGGGTGATCAACTGCTCTTAACAAACGAGTAGAGACCCAGAAAAAAACACAGCTTAATAAGACAACTAACTAAAGGGCTGAGTAGGAAGAAACAAACCAAGTTTAAAGAAATGGGGAAGAAAGAGGCAGGGACATGAGAAGAAGGAGGTATAGAATGCAGGTAGGTAGCAAGGCTTAGAGAGATTCTTTAAGGCAACCCGGAGGTTTTGCAAGGGGTCTTCAGGTCCTGCCCAGGAATGGGGAAGAAATAGTAGAAAGCACCAATCTTGGATCCAGCAGCATTTAATCATTAATTATCTAATCATTTAAGTATTTCGTTCCTTCAGCCTCAGCTCTCTCTTAAAAGAGCTAGGTTATTTCCTGGTTTTGCATAGACAATTTGCATTATAGTCTCCTAAACTGGAAACAAACTAAAAGACTGGTCAGGGAAGCAGTTTTCCATTCTTTCCCAGGCCATTCTCCACAGTTATGCCCCAAGTTACAACCTGGGTGTCTGATCAAAGTCTTAAGGGGCTTGTCACCATTATAACTAAGCAATAGCAACTTCCGAATCCCCTTTTTGTCATAGTTAAGCACAGACCATCATGCAGTACCCTGGATTTCTATACAGTACTCTTAGTATGTTATGAAAAAAAAACAAATCTGCCCTAAATTTTGTTATTCTCTGGATTTGGCTGCCACTGAACCAGGTTGAGCAATCTATTTCTCTGAAGGAAACACCCATTATTCTGGGAAAATTTAGGCACATTCCTTCCTAGAAGAGAAAGGAAAGGCTAAGTGGCCTTTGCCAGAATTTTGAGACCTAATTGTCTAAGAAAATGACATTTCACAATGATGAAATGCTGTGGCAGTGAAAATTTTGATTTAACATCGCTCACGGTCTCCAAAAGATTCACAGTCTCCTTCCACATATATCACCCAACCCTGAGACCTCAGTTTGCAAATAGTCTTACTTACGGAGCCAGGGACATTGCTTTGTCCAAAGCATGCTAGAGAATACTACAGGCCTAGAACTGATGTTTTTTCAAGGGATAAACAGACAGACTAGAATCCTACTTTTCTCTTTTTTGAGTCACAGGGCCTTGAGCAGGTAAGGGGACTGTGCCCTCTGGATCTTTATCTATAACGTTGGAGTAGGGTAGCTAGACAAGTCTCCCTTCTCCTTCACCCTTTTGACTAATTTCATCCTATCCAGTGGGTGAAGACAGATTGTCTTTGTTTGTATCCTCATCCTCAATTGAGGGGGTCTTTCAGCATAATAGTGAGATCTTTCCTGACCAAAGGTGTTTGGGAATTCAGAAGCATTCTGAATTTTAGAATAATATGGTGGAAAATCACATGGGATGGCATGCAGGGCCTGGGTAGCACCTGTAATCAAACACTAATATTAATATTTTTAGTTAAATCTACGAATAGTCCCACATCAGGCTGGGTCCAATACTGTCACCAATGAAGTTTAAAAAAACAAAATCCTTGAGTTTTCAGAGGAGTTTGGATTTGGGAATTGCCCGCAAAGAATTAAGGAGCTCTTTACCCCTCTGCCCCCTGCTCCATATGGCTACGGAAGAGCTCACTTTCACATGTGAAAAAGCACCTGGCATTCGCTCAGGCTGACCCAAAGTGAAGTCAAACCACTCACAGGGAAACAACTGACCCTTGATGAACTGCAATCACATCACCATTCCGCCATGAAATTCATTCTCACCAAAATAACCACCTCCTGCGAACTCTCCATTTTGCAACAGATTTGGAAATAAAATAAAATTAAGGAATCTTGCCCAAAGCCAAGGTCACTGCTACCCAAGATATATTTAACAATAAAAGTTCAGCCTTTCCAATCCCTGCCCCTGCCCCAACTCATGACTTACAGGACTTCTCTGCTAATAACTTTCCTGAAACTTCCATATGAATGTGTGCTTGTGTTGTATATGCCTTCTCCTTGAACTTCAACACAATGTTAAAAATACTTATTATTCTTTGTAAGAATTATTTTAATCATTTTATGTATGAAAAATTAAGCATTTATGAAAATTTAGCTCAAAACTTAAGTAATAACAGATTAATCATAAAAAGGGGATCAAAGCCGGGCATGGTTGCTCACGCCTGTAATCCCAGCACTTTGGGAGGCCGAGGCAGGCGGATCACAAGGTTAGGAGATCAAGACCATCCTGGCTAACACAGTGAAACCCTGTCTCTACTACAAATACAAAAAATTAGCCAGGCGTGGTGGTGCATGCCTGTAGTCCCAGCTACTCAGGAGGCTGAGGCAGGAGAATCCCTCGAACCTGGGAGGCAGAGGTTGCAGTGAGCCGAGATCGCGCTGCTGCACTCCAGCCTGGGTGACAGAGTGAAACTCCATCTCAAAAAAAAAAAAAAAGATGGGAGGGATCAATAAGGGAAAAAAATTAAGGTGCTCTATATCCTATCAAAGTATGACTAGGTGCGTCAAACCTTGTCTTTTACCATCTTTTCTCTCCTTTCTCTCCTATCTTTTACTATCATCCTGGGAAGACAAAAACTGTTTTAAAATAAATCTCATGTAAATTTTTGAATGAGAACCTGAATTTTAAAACACTTGACAGATGATTGTAACTCTTCTTTTAAAAAGTAGAAAAATTATTCTCACTTTAGTAATACTGGCTTGAAATTTTGACACATAAAGGTATTCATGATTATTTTTATAACAGAAAATGGAAAAATAAAAAAACTCTTGAGACATTATCAATCTATTTTATGCACCATAAAAAAGCAAAAAAAACAGTAAGGTTTCATTAAATATTTATAAATGGACAAGAAGAATATTATAAATAAATGGGATTCACTTTAGCAAATAAGAAAATATTTTATAAGTATCTCAAAGTTAATACCTAAATGTATATTTTAAAATATATTTAGTGATAAAAAGTCATGCTAATATTGCATCCTTAATGTAAGCCATCATGTAGACTATCTTCCAAATGGTAGTTTTCAAAGATTGGAACATTATTTTTCTTCATCTACCTTCTATATTTGCAATTGTAAAACAAATCCAAGATGTAATTAACTATAACTCTATTTTATCTGAATTCAAAGACACAAGATGTGTCTCAAAGCCAGTGGCCTACCAAGAGCAAGATCTTAACAGGAGCAAAAATGAGTTGGTGACATTTTATTCCACATTAAAATAGCAGAGACACAGAACTCTGGGGAACTGAAATTATTTCCCTCTTAAATTAGGAAAAGGAATAAATATGAAGATGTAGTTGAAGTCATTTTAAACTTTTTCTGTTCTTTTTTTTTTTTTTTTTTTTTTTTTTTTT